>NW_020664984.1:212551-332034 GCF_002925995.2 Terrapene triunguis | reverse complement strand
GGGCTCAGAAGCCAACCAAGGGCGAGACAGCGGGCGGGACACCACCGAGAGAGGGCGCTCCACTGGACTGAGCTAATTCCCAGAGACAACCAGTAGGAGGCGCCGCGGTGGCAAGTCCCAACCTTGTTACAGATGTGTATGTGAGACCAGTGGTGGAGTAATGGTCTGACAGGTCCCAAGCACACATTTGAAGAGATTCCCCACGCACATGCCATGAATTTATTGGACGAAATTATTATTTTTTATTACGGTGGTGCCATGGGGCTGACTGAGAATGTAGGTCTGTAATGGGGTCCTCGGTGGGCCAAGGAGCTTAGGGGTTAGTGTCCACTTGGTCTTGAGGCTGTGGTAGGGGAGCCCGGGCTCACCCATTCCACCAGGCTCCGGCCCAGGGCCCTAGGAAGGTCAGCAGTGTTTGGCCTCTGGGAGGGGCCCTCTAAGCTACCTTCCCTGGGTTGCTTCCTACCACTGCGCCCTTCCATCAACTTCTGGTACCAGATAAGGAGAAAAGCTGGGCTCTGCACACAGTTCTGATCCTTCAGGGAGGCTTCGCCAACCCCTTTTGGCAGGAGCCAGCAGGGTAGGTCTGCGCTCCTCTCCTGCCTCCCCCTTCTGAACTGGGTTGCTCCCCTTTCAAGCCTTTCTCCAGCTGGAGCATGCTCTGCCGGGTTGGAGCCAGGGCGGGTGCAAGGATGTTTCGCGCCCTAGGCGAAACTTCCACCTTGTGCCCCCCCCCCGAGCCCTGTGGCAGCTCCCCCCCGCCCCCGCCCTGAGGCGCTCCCCCTGTGGCAGCTCCCCCCGGCCAGGGGAGCCCTGCGGCAGCTCCCTGCCCCAGCTCACCTCTGCTCCGCCTCCTCCCCGAGCACGCCGTCGCCGCTCCACTTCTCCTCCCCGCTCCCAGGCTTGCAGCGCCAATCAGCTGTTTGGAGCCGCAAGCCTGGGAGGGAGAGAAGCAGAGCGGGGCAGCGTGCTCAGGGGAGGAGGCGGAGCAGAGGTGAGCTGGGGCGGGGAGTTCCCCTGCGTGCCGCCCCCCCCCCCCCAGTTGCTGCAGGCAGCCCTCCCCGCACCCCCCTGGCCCAGATCCCTCCGCCTAAATGCCAACGATGACCGGGGCGGCCGAAGAGCCGGTCGCCGCCGAAGGACCCGAAATGCCGCCCCCCAAATGCTAGCGCACCGGCCCTGGTTGGAGCTGGGTCCAATATAGTCCTTTAACCCCTTCCATCCCAGTGTGGGGTTTGTATACCCCATCACAGGGTCCATTGTGCTGGGCACTATACAAACACAGAATAAGAGGCAGGCCCAGCCCCAAAGAGTTTACAATCTAAATTGAGAATCTAAGTTGTGTGAAAAGGCAAAGGGTGGGAAAGGGTTAAAACAGGCAAGCGGCGTGATCCATGTCATGACATGTTAGTCAAATTCTCTGCCCCGTGGTTGGCAGGAGGTCAGCCTACGTGTTCCTAATGGTCCCTTAAGGCCTTAAAATCTGAGACTGGGCCATGCCCTCAGTGAAGTTCTAACAAGTTTGTCGGGGTCTAGCTGATTTCCTGGCTACCAAGAGAAGGTTAAGAGGCGACTTGCTCACAGTCGGAAAGTACCTGCTTGGGGAACAGAAATTTGCTAACAGAGGGTTCTGCTGTATTAATTTAGAGGGAACATACGGGCCAAAGGTGTTAATATAACCCACTCACTGTCCAACGTTGAACAGCGTTAAGCAAGGTTCAGGGATTGGTATGCAGCCACCCCAGCCGGCTTAGCACCAGGGCAAACACGCCATTAAAAACCCTCTTATTAAAGATACAGAAAAGAAGGAAAAACTGCTACAGCATTTGAAATGTAAAGTGTTAACTAAGGCTGGCATTTTCATAACACCCTTTGTTCCTTTTGCCCGAGAGAGTTATTAGAAAGACCTCCTCCTTGCTTGACAGTCGTTAGGTGGTATTAAAGATGGTAATAACTGTCCTTTTGGGGAGAAGAAAAGGAGTCAGTGGCGTTGTTGTTGCTGTTGTTGTTAAAGTCTGATCCCGTTTTCTAAGACAAAAGAAGACAAAATGCACACAAGAGGAGGAAAAAGAACAGCAGGGATAGAAAATGCAGCTTCTGTCTCTGGTATTGACTCTCACTTGCAACCTCGCTGCTGGGAAAACACTGGCCCAGCACGTGGTCTGATCAGCCACCCCGAGACCTGACAAACTCATACTGGCATCAGGTTGTTTAGGGCATTGATTTTAGTTGCCTCTTTCTAGTCACAGGCTTACAGCAGTATTGCAAAATACACAGGTTTGGCTGATTAAGCCAGACTCTTATTAAGCAGAAGGAAAAAGGAGAGGGACAGGAAAGAGAAGCAATAAGATGGGGAAGGAAAAGAACACACAAATGGGAAGTGTGTGTGTGAGAGTCAGAGAGAGAGAGAGAAGCAAAGTCAACATCCCAGGTGGTAGCTGGGATTTAGCTGAAGGTAGTGATGTAATTTGGCTTCCTCTCTGTAGCCGAGTCTCTAAGCATTAGAATAAAGAAGGTCTGGGATCCTAGGAGATAGTGTGGGTGGCAGCCATAATTGTCAATCATAGAAATGTAGGACTGGAAGGGGCCTTCATAGGACATCTAGTCCAGTCCCCTGCACTCAAGGCAGGACTACATAATAACTAGACCATCCCTGACAGGTGTTTGTCTAACCTGCTCTGAAAACTCTCCAACGATGGAGATTCCACAACCTCAGTAGGCAATTTATTCCAGTGCTTAACGACCCTGATGGTTAGGAAGTTTTTCCTAATGTCCAACCTAAACCTCCCTTGCTGCAATTTAAGCCCATTGCTTCTTGTCCTAGCCTCAGTGATTAAGGAGAACAATTTTTCACCTTCCACCTTGTAACAATATTTTATGTACTTAAACTATCATGTTCACCCTTAGTTTTCTCTTCTCCAGACTAAACAAACCCAGTCTTTCAATTTTCCCTCATAGGTCATGTTTTCTAGACCTTTAATCATTTTTGTTGTTCTCCTCTGGACTTTCTCCAATTTGTCCACGTCTTTCCTGAAATGTGGCGCCCGGAACTGCATTGCAATACTCCAGCTGAGGCCTTATTAGCGTGGAACAGAGTGGAAGAGTGAGTTCTTGTGTCTTGCTTACAACACTTGCTTGCTCCAATAGCAATTTTTTCTCTCCTCTTTCTTTAGGGAGCCCAAAAGGGAGTGATGGGTGGATGTCACTTTCTGGGGTGCAATCCAGATTGGTGAAGAGTTGTTCCGCCTCTTACCCTGTAACCCTTAGGTACCTTCATGCTTTGCTGCTGTAGCAGTGATACCCACAGTGAGCAACAAGTATGCACTGTATGTCTGTGTATTGGGCAGCCCTAGTAGAACACTGGATCCAGGAGCCTGAGGCAATACCACAGACTTCCCCTGATCTCCACCAGCCTTGGTTAGCAACCAGTAAGTTGATTCCACACTCTCCCCAGTCTTGGTTTCCTCAAAAACAGGTGTTCTGAAAGGTCCCGCCCTGTCCTGGAACAATCAGAGGAATGTTAAGGTTCATTGGTCCCTTAAAGCGTCAATATCCAACATCAGAGGGGTAGCCGTGTTAGTCTGGATCTGTAAAAAGCAACAGAGAGTCCTGTGGCACCTTTAAGACTAACAGATGTATTGGAGCATAAGCTTTCGTGGGTGAATACCCACTTGGTCAGACGCATGTAATGGAAATTTCCAGAGGCAGGTATAAATATGCAGGCAAGAATCAGTCTGGAGATAACGAGGTTAGTTCAATCAGGGAGGGTGAGGTGCTCTGCTAGCAGTTGAGGTGTGAACACCAAGGGAGGAGAAACTGCTTTTGTAGTTGGCTAGCCATTCACAGTCTTTGTTTAATCCTGATCTGATAGTGTCAAATTTGCAAATGAACTGAAGCTCAGCAGTTTCTCTTTGGAGTCTGGTCCTGAAGTTTTTTGGCTGTAAGATGGCTACCTTTACATCTGCTATTGTGTGGCCAGGGAGGTTGAAGTGTTCTCCTACAGGTTTTTGTATATTGCCATTCCTGATATCTGACTTTTGTCCATTTAGCCTTTTACGTAGTGACTGTCCAGTTTGGCCAATGTACATAGCAGAGGGGCATTGCTGGCACATGATGGCATATATAACATTGGTGGACGTGCAGGTGAATGAACCGGTGATGTTGTAGCTGATCTGGTTAGGTCCTGTGATGGTGTTGCTGGTGTAGATATGTGGGCAGAGTTGGCATCGAGGTTCGTTGCATGGATTGGTTCCTGAGTTAGAGTTGTTATGGTGCGGTGTGTGGTTGCTGGTGAGAATATGCTTAAGGTTGGTGGGTTGTCTGTGAGTGAGGACTGGCCTGTCTCCCAAGGTCTGTGAAAGTGAGGGATCATTATCCAGGATGGGCTGTAGATCACTGATGATACGTTGGAGAGGTTTAAGCTGAGGACTGTAGGAGATGGCCAGTGGAGTTCTGTTGGTTATATCCAACAGTTTGTTACTTTAACTGGAGTTACCAAACAGTTCAGTTCAAACGCAGCACTGGATTGGTCTAGATTAAAAATAAAATCTATTTAATTCTAAAGAGAGAGGTTTTACATGGATTAAAGTGAGAAATGGTTGCAAGAGAAATAAAGATTGAAATACTTTCTAGTGACTAAAACTTAACAAGCTAGACTGCGTTCAAGGTAAAATCCTCAGCTCGTGATTCCAGCTAGATGGCTGATGGAGCTCCCGGGTCAGGGTCTATCCCACAAAGTCAAAGGGCTGGTACCTTTATCTTCTTAGATGAAAGACAGATAACTTTGGATTCTGCCCCCCTCTCTTTTATAGTCCATTGAATCTTCGAATGGATTCTTCTGAAGGATACTTCCAGATAAAGGCGATTTCCAGCTGTGAGGAAGGCAACATGGAGTCTGTCTTGAAGGAAGTGTCCTGCTGCTTGTCTGTTAAAATGCAAATTATTTAGTTCCTGCAAGTGAATGAACGTTAAACATGTGATTGTTAATCTCCTCCCCTGCCGTGATGGTGTGTGGTTTGTCTCCACCCCTTGTTAGCTTGATGGCTCTGCTTATGTGACACATAAATACA
Organism: Terrapene triunguis; assembly: GCF_002925995.2. NCBI lineage: Eukaryota > Metazoa > Chordata > Testudines > Emydidae > Terrapene > Terrapene triunguis. The sequence goes on along the minus strand of NW_020664984.1, from coordinate 326,965 downwards.
TTCTCATGGTCTTTCAAAATACTTTGGAAGTAACTCCGGGTGGGGAAACCACATTCCTTTGTTTAGAGTGGGCTAACTCCTTGTTGGCTGAAAAACACATTTTAAGAATTATAATTTCAGTTTATGTCCATAACTTTGCATCATTTGCTTGCACCCACATTACGTGATGATGTTAATGATCAGTGAATCAGGAGCTTTTCATTGACACCTTGCATGGCACTTAGATACATTGCATGACATTGAAGAAGTGGCGTACACTTGAATGGGTTAAGCCGGCTGCAGTTCATTACCGCATATCGGGTGCCCCTTGCCCTCTACCCTTGGCTCCGACTCTTTTCTTGTTAACCAGGCATGATCTCAATACAGTCCTTGAATTATACCAGCGGGCCTTTTTGTTTGGACCGATTCAGTCTTTCTCTCCCGTTTGCAACGTTTCCCATCAACATTTGTTGCTACAGGTTATTGTGACACTTGATGAACTTTCACTCACTTCTCTCAGTTGGGCTCACAATTAGGTACATTTGTAGGCCGAATCATCACAACAGTTGTTCCATTTAGTAGACAAAAATACAACAAAAAATCCTGGAAGTGGAAGCTAGAAAAATTCAGACTGGAAATAATGCACCAATTTTTTAACAGGGAGGGCAATTTATAGAGCTGAGAGAACTTAAAAATGTCCATCCTCTGGGAAATGCTGACATTTAGACATTTGCTTGCATCCCAAATCGGAGTTGTATTTTGGGAGCCTCATTCTCTAGACCAGGCTCCATGGCCGGGCTCCATCTCCCATAATGCACATAGAGTCAAGTGACTCCCATGCTGCCCCACGCAGCTTGGTGGGAGAGGTAGTGTCAGCCGACTGGAACGAAAGCAGTCTAGCCTCATGCTCAGAGCGGGTGTCAGACCTGGGGGTTGGAGCAGGCTTCAGGAACCAAGGACTAGGGTCAGCAGTCAGCCAAAACCACGGGTCAAGCTGGAGGGCAGGAACTGGGGCAAGGAGCGGTTCAGGGAAGGGGCAGGACTGATTGCAAAGCAGAAGCAACAGGAACAAAGGACCACAGGAGCAGGCACAGGGGTGGGCATGGGCAGCCAGCAAGTGGCTACTGCTGCTGGCTTAAAAGCCGGCCCGCTGGCCCCTCCAGCCAAGCAGGTGGCATGGCTAATCAGGCAAGGCCAGCTGTACCGCTGAGTCCGCCTGGAGACTCACTCTGCCGCAGACTCTGACAGGTGATCACAGAGTTCAAGACCAGAAGGAACCATTCATTCATCTAGCCTGAGCTCGTGGATAGCACAGGCATAGAGGAGTTTGGAGCCTGGAATTACAACTCTCATAAAGCAACGGGCGTGTGATAAGAAACACGGTTAATGTTGAAATGCCTGGAAACAAGGTGTTTCAGATCATTTCAACGAATCAGACTGCCCGGATTAGGTCAGATTGACCCGATATGAAATATTTCATTTTGGTTTTCAGCACAACCAGAACTCTCCCACAGAAAACGTAGATTGTTGCATTTCCCAGTGGACGCTCATTCTGACAGAAACTCCCTGGCCAGCTCCAGTAATTAACTCTTGGAACGACTTAGGAAGGGCCGTGGTGGATTCTTCATCACTGGACACTTGTACATCTAGTCTGGATGCTTTTCTAAAAGACAAAGTTCTGGTTCAACCAAAGCAAGAATGACTCCGGGGAAGTCACATGGCCTGTGATTACAGGCGGTCAGATTAGATGACCACAACGGTCTCTTCTGGCGTTCTGATTGCCTACTTCTGCGAGCTCTCCTATGAGCTCGTGTGCTAAAAATAGTAGTGAAACTGCGTTAGCACGCACAGGATCAGCATCTTGCTAGCCGCCCCACGTACACCCCTGCCTGAACCTTGCGGGTACATATTTGGGGTGGTTAGCGCATGCTGCCAGTGCCCGTAGTACTGCAGCTGTGTGCTAGCGCGGATGAGCGCTAGCAGGAGTATGGCTAGGCGAGAAGGGAATCACACCCCTAGCGTGCATGTAGCCCATGCGTTTTGAACAAACTTTCATTCCAGGGGGTTAACTCACTCACCCCTTCCCACCCCCAATTTTCCAGGGCACACTACACCCACAGGCCAACAAAACCACTGCAGATTAAGTGCAGAGGGTCTCATCCTCTGTGCCATTCAGTCTTTGAAACTTTCCCTGGGGGGCAAGGTACCCCATAACTGCCTGTTGTGGGGGTTTCGTGCACGTTCCTCTGAAATCTCTGGTGCTGGCCACTGTTGAAGACTGGCCATGGGACTAGATGGTCCGTGGGTCTGATACGGGATGGAAATTCCTATGTTGCTAATGTGTGTGTTGCCACTGACATCAGGAGGAGGATTGGACCCCCATCCCCTTTGGACAGATTGTGGTGCGGGGCTGTGGGAGGGGAGGTTGGCTGCAGTTTACCCATGCTTAAAAGTAGAATTCTTTCCAGGATGTATTTATCTGAGCTGAAATGTGGGACAAAACACAAAGGGGTGCTGGGTATATAAAGATGGGCATTAATCAGCAGCCCAGTAACACTGCAAGGGCAGCCCTCTGTCCCTCTAGAATAAAGAGAAATGTGAATGCACGTAGTGATCAGCAATCAGCTGAGATGAAATTTTAAGCACTCACTAGAAATGATCTCTGGACGGCAGGGTGATTTTTCTAGAGCCGGGCAGCGTGTTTTTGAATCGTAATCAGCTGAGAAGTCCCCCTCCAGACACACAGCTCAGTCTTCTGAGAAGAAAATGTTTTAGGATGGACAGTGGAGGGGTGTCCTCGTGACGTCTCTCCATACATTGCAGCTGTACAAGTCACTCACCCCAGTCGCTTGCTGTTGCTAATGTTCTGGCTCTTCTGTGTGGCCAGCCGGAAGCCACTGGCCTGAGTTGCTTCATCCACCTCCAGCAAGATCCGAGCTTTACCTGCTAATTCGTTCCCATTTGTGTCCTGAGCCCCAGGGGCTGTCTGGATCTAGAAAAAGGTACTATAGTGCTGAGTAGGCATAAATACAATAGATAGAAGGAAAGTTATCTGCCCCAAATAGCACACAGCCCATGAGTCTGATCCGCCGGCTGTTGAAATGGATGGGAATCCTTCCATTGACTTCAAAGGGATTTGGATGAAGCCCTTCAGGACAAGTTCTGCTCTGAGGGAGCCTGTATGGTTCATGGCCATCAGGTCAAATTCTGCTCTCACTTACACAGGTGTAACTCCAGAGTAACCGCACTGATGAAGAGATGTTACTCCAGATTTACACCAGTGTAACTGGGAGCAGAATTTAGCCCAGGTGACGGGCTAATGGAGAATTCCCAAAGCCGCCAGGGTATTCCGTGTAGTTGAGTCTCTCTCTGGCAGCTGAACTCTGAATTTGGACGAGAAGCGCATTGTGCACCTAACCCGAGACCTGCCCCTTCCAGGTGTTGAGCTAACTCAACTCTGCACCTTGCAGGATTGAGTCCTCTCAGAGTAGGCCCAGATTCAGCAAAGCATGGGCTTAAATCCTTCCCTAGTCAGAAAAACACTTAAGCACATGCTTAGGTACTTTGCTGAACCAGGGCCTTAGAGATGAGTGTGAAGTAGTGCCTCTAAACTAAGCCCCTCCAAACTTCAGGGCTGGCTGGAGCTGAATCCTCGTCTAGAGTTTTCCTCCTGGTTGGAATTCAGAAGTTCTGCTTCCAGTTCCGCCATGGTTGAAATCACACAAGAGCAGTTATACAAGGTTCTGGCCCAGAAATCCTGCAGGCCCAGCTGGTCTCTGCTGTTCTAAACCCCATGACAACTGTTGCTGCCGGTTCTGATCTCTGAGAGGACCCTGAATCTGATCCGGATGGGATAAGTTACCCCCTGGTCCTCCCCCTTCTGAGAGCCCTGGCTTCATTCCCACAGGCAGCAGGGCAAAAGGGAGCACTACAAAAGGGTCTGAAGTGTTCAGTGGCTTTTAGAAAGGCAGGAGACAGGAACAATCGGGGAAAGGGTTTATGGCAAGACACTGAGGATTTGTCGTGGTGTGACATTTTATTGTGTGTCTGACGGACCATCACGAGCCCTGTGATTCACCGAGTGAGCCTGTCTCAGGCTTTTTGATTGCATGCTTTTCTTTTGTCTGCTGGGCTTTTCTTTTTTTTAACTGGTGATTTTATGTTAATGGGATCAGGCATTTAGGCAGAATCTCCCTCCCCTTTGAATAAGTTACTGCTGGGGTTAAGTGGCAGCACACCAATTGCACTGTGGGTAACAGGAACATCTGCCATGACTGTGGGTCAGCATCAATCAGGCGAAAAGAGAAAGCACCCATTTCAAAGGGGCTGAAGGACAGGGGACTGGGTGGCTCAGGAATGGGTGACAGAGCCTCTCATTGGCAATTCTTTCTTAGACCTTGTCTCAGCAGATAAAGAGGAACTGATCACAGAACTAAAAGTTAATGGTAGCTTAGGTGCAAGTGATCGTGACTTGATCACATTTGTTATGTGCAAACACAATATAGTCCAGAGGAGTGATCTATATACTTGATGCTTTAAAAGGGCCAACTTAACAAAGCTGAAAACCATTAAGAGCCAGATCAACTGGGAGGAAGAATTTAATCAGAAATATGTGAATGATAATTTGGAATTGTTTAACACCACTTTACTAGTTGCCATAAAAGCTACAATTGAGGAAGAAGGCTGTATTAGTAAACCAACCTGGTTTAGAAGGCAGCTATAAAAAATAAAATAGTATATGACAAATGGAAGAAAGGAGAAATTGATAGTAAAGAATAAAAATCACAAGCTAGGAATTGCAGACAATTGATAAGGGAAGTAAAGGGACACAAGGAGAAATCTGTGACCGGCAGAATTTAAGACAATAAGGAGTTTATAAACTATCTTAGGAATGAAAAGAATTCTAACAATGTGTTGGTCCATCACTAGCGAGAAACGGTAGAGTTATCAGTAATAATGCAGAAAAGGCAGAAGTGTTCAATACATGTGTTTTGTGTCAACCTCTCCTGCAGTGGTTCAAGAGCATGAGCACCAACGTCAGAGCAGCCTGTTAAGAGGCAGGGCACAAACCCCAAATTTGCTGTGAGGTCTATAACTGTCACCAACCAAGTATCAAATGTAAACTCCACAGGCTCTATCACAGCCTAATCATGGAGTCATAGACAGCCCCCTTGCCACCCAGACAAGCTTGTCTTTGTGATAGATGGTCTCTTACACTAAAAATCACAATAATGCTCAGGTTACTCCCAGTCCCAAGGGACCAGTCACGTACCCCACGTTAATTGCACCTTAGATCTCACACCAAAGACAACATATATACACACGAGTTACAGTTTTAAGTTTCAAAATGTAATAGAACCTTCTATAACAAGCAAGATCCTCAGGCTAAACACTGAGGATCACTTGCTTATGCCTTGAAAATCTTGCCCCCCAGTGTACAAGCAGCATAGAAGTATTTTCTCCTTGTCAGGGATTTTTATTCCCTTCCCCACTTCTCTGAGCTGCCAGCTTAGCTGATGAGAGGAATTCATTTGCAGGTCTCCTCTTCATGGGTTCCGGGGATAGCAAGCAACGGGGTCTTTTGTCCTCTTTGATGTTCCACAATAGTTTGTTTGGTGTTGATGGGCCTTTTCTGTGGGGCAGGTCCGAACATCTTTTTTATTGCAGGCCAGCATGTCACACTAATCAATGCCTCTCTCCTGTTTGGTGACTTGCTCATGGCTTGTCTACACTTAAAATGCTACAGTGGCACAACTGCACCCCGTAGTGCTTCAGTGTAGACACTACCTGCACCAACGGGAGGGCTTCTCCCATCGGCATAGGTAATCCACCTCTCTGAGAGGCGGTCCCTAGGCTGATGGAAGAATTCTTGCATCTATACAGGGACTTAGGTCGGCTTAACTACACCACTCAGGGGTGTGGATTTTTCACATCCCTGACTGATGTAGTTAAACCGACCTCATTTTCTAGTGTAGACACAGCTACAGATGCTTACAATGCAAATGCTCGAATACTACCTTGCAATAAGGGATAAAGATGTTATAAGTGAGATTAATGCAGGCAGCAATTTACAAGCATGCAATAAAGTCTAAACAGTAAACACTTTTGTATAACCCTATTATTTATTTTAACAAAACTAACACAGAGGTGAGCCAGACTATTCCAGCTACATATTTGTCAGTGTTCAGTTGAGACATGGGGACTTGGCATGAGCTGGCGCATGGTTGGTCAGCATCACATTCTGTATTTTGGGGAATGTAATCATATTATATGATAATACTCTCCATTCCACTAGCATCTCAGGAGGTTGTTAAACCGCAGTTACCAACGTTAGACATTTTAAAATCAGAAGGTCAAGAGACCTTGCATCCAAGAGTTTTAAAAGAGCTGGCTGAGGAGCTCACTGGACTGTTATTATTCATTTTCAATAAGTCTTGCAACACTGGGGAAGTTCCAGAAGATTGGAAGAAAGTTCATATTGAACCAATATTGCTGCTGGAATACAATGTCCAGTTCTGGTGTCCACAGTTCAATAAAGATATTGAAAAATTGGAGAGGGTTCAGAGAAGAGCCATGAGAATGATTAAAGGATTCGACAACATGTCTTATAGTGATCGACTCAATCTGTTTCGTTTAACAAGGAGAAGGTTAAGGGGTGACCATTACAATCTATAAGTAACTATTTGCGGAACAAATATTTAATAATAGGCTCTTCAATCTAGCTGAGCAAGGCATAACACAATCCAATGGCTGGAACCCAAAGCTAGACAAATTCTGCCTGGAAATAAGGAGTAAATTTTTAACAGTGAGAGTAACTAACCATTGGCACAATTTACCCAGGGTCACGGTGGATTCTCCATCACTGGCAATTTCTAAATCAAGACTGCATGTTTTTCTGAAAGATCTGCTCTAGGAATTGTTTTGGTGAAGTTCTATGGCCTGTGTTATACATGGGGTCAGACTAGATGATCAGAATGGTCCCTTCTGGGCTAGGAATCTATGAACTGTGGGGACACTTTTGAATTTAGCTCAGGTCAGTAGAAACTGAAAGTCAGCTGTATTTATGGCTCTGTGGGGACCTATGTTAAATGATTTGTATGATGTTTATTATTATTATTAATAATAATAATAATAATATATGTAGGGGTCTCAATCAAGGATCGGGGCCCCATTGTGCCAGGCACTGTACAGACTAAATAAGGAGACAGTTCCTGCCCTAGACAGCTTATATAAACTTGATGGGAGAGCCAGGAAAGGGTTAAGGGCTGCCTGCTTGTCACATGACTCATCAGGGCTTTAGAGGTGCCCGGGGCAGAGAGTGAGAGGTGCAAAGGGAAAGACTGCTGCAGGCTGTTTTGCACTGGGAAATAGCCTTCTTTGTGTTTGAATTAATAAACCATGCCCTGAGTGAAGGGCCTGAAAGAGACCAGGCCTCTGGATTTTCCCGGGCTGGGGAGGGTCCCAAACCAGCATACAGTGGTTTATGACAAGATGCAACAGGTGGATGAAACCGCTAAAGAGAGGCAGGCGCACGTGGGGAAGGACAATATGCAAGAGCAGAATGAGCAAGGTCTTAATTTGCCCTCTGCCTAGCCCGTTGGTGGCCTCCATCCATTTCCTGGTGTTCAAGCCCCCTCTTTGCAGCAGCCACCAGCAGCAGCAATGAAAGAGAACAAACTCATCCGGGCAGCATGTCATTTAATTACAATAAACGGATACAATAAACGGTCTAGACAGTATTTGGTCCTGCCATGCGGGCAGGGGACTGGACTCGATGACCTCTCGAGGTCCCTTCCAGTCCTAGAATCTATGAATACAATTCAGGCTGAGATTTTTAAACCTGCCGAAGGGATTTCGATGCACCCATTGGAGTTAATGGGAGCTCTTTGGTAATTCCCCTGAGCAGTGCAGAAAATCTCAGCCGTAGGTTGTACGCTCTTTGGGGGCAGGAGCTGTATTCTTTTGTTTTCTCTGAAGCAGCCAGCTCACTTGTAGCATGGGTGGTGGGGCGTATACTTCATGCAGACAAGGAATGGGTTAGTATAGGCCTGAGAGGCCAATTCACTGCTTGGCTGCACCAGGAGGGTGGGCCAGGCCTAATTAAAGATGAAGCTCAATTGGGGAAGAAGGTGGGTGATTAGTATAAAGAAAGGAAGCCCAGATTAGAGGATCAGAGGGGTAGCCGTGTTAGTCTGAATCTGTAAAAAGTAACAGAGGGTCCTGTGGCACCTTTAAGACTAACAGAAGTATTGGGAGCATAAGCTTTCGTGGGTAAGAACCTCACTTCTTCAGATGCAAGCCTTGGCTATGGTAGGAAGAAGTGCCAGGAAACCTGCAGCCAGGAGTCTGACCGAGCAGACTTTGGCTGCTGGTTACTGGAGCCCAGAGTGGGGGAGGAAGTGGGCTCTCCCACCAGCCCCCTTGAGAAGGGGATAAGGATGACTGAATGTCCTCCGAGAAGGGATGTGAGGACCATGTGTAGATTAAGGTTAGTACAGTCCCAGCACAATGTAGAGCTGACATACCTAAGGCTTGCTTCTGGAATGGCCTCGGACACTAGTCCATGATTTTACATGTTTCAGAGGGGTAGCCGTGTTAGTCTGTATCAGAAAAAAGGAACGAGGAGTCCTTGTGGCACCTTAGAGACTAACACATTGATTTGGGCAAATTTATTTGTTAGTCTCTAAGGTGCCACAAGGACTCCTCGTTCTTTTCGCTTTTACATGGTAATCCCAGACCTTTAGATGGAAAGCAGTGATCCCGTCTTTCTGGGGGTTTCAGTGCATCAGGCTCCTCTGTGTGCCACCACTCAGGTTCCACAGTGATGGGTGACCTCAGAGGAACCTAGATGTCAGAGGGAATTGTGGCTGCCCCGCACACACCTCCTCCCCAAACCATGATTTTTAAGTCTCTGAATATGGATTTAACTGCTTAACTTTAGGCACCCGAGTGTGAAAAATTTGGCCTTCGTGTTTGCAAAGCTGTCTCAGTTGATGGTGCAGGAAGGTCTATAGAAGTGCCATCCATTGTTTTATGGCATTAGCATTAGTACCTCGCCCTGCTTGTTTTTTTCCAGTTATCTAAGCATTTGGGGTTTGACGGTGGCTTTGTCACAACCCAGAGTAAAGAGCAGTGTGTATTCACCTCCTGGAACAGAGCAGGCGAAGTCATAATCTGGTTCCTTGTTCCTCCAAGAGAATACAGTCCACACCAGCCCTACCCTGGGCATGGATCACCTTCTGCTTTGCACAAGCCCAGCTGTGCTAGCCAGTTCCTTGACTCCACCCCTACCTATCTATGGTGGTGGTTCAGTCCCTTATGCTTTGACCCATAGTACAGCTAACCCAAAGAGGGGATTAAGGGGTTACGCTCCCTTTGCATGGGTGTATACCATGGGCCCTTGGAGAGAAATACCCAACTCCGATATAGATAGTGCTTTTCATCAGTAGTTCTCAAAGTCCTTTACAAAGGAGGTCAGTATTGCTAAAAGCAAAGAAAATATGAGGGCAAATACAGCCTGCCACTCACAGGGGTATGTCACACACAGAACATGCTATAACCCCTCAAAACATGTCCCCATCTCCCTTTCACCGACACCCCTTTTCTTATCCCCCCTCGTTTCTGTACCAGAAGATGGGAAAATCCTGTCCGGATTCTGTCTGTGTGTGCATGTGCTGTAAATTGTCCATATATCAAAGATATTGTCTACATCCAGCATTTAATGCTACCAGTAAAAATATAATGTGAGGGAAAAGTAGTAGCTCGTGAGGAAGAATGAATAATCTGTGTGAAATATTGAGCCTGTAAAAGCAGCATTTTTCCTTCTGAGTGGAGTGCTGGTATTTCTGACTTTCATTTCCATAAATCAATGCTAAAAAATGTAACAATAACAAAGATTGGCTTCTGTTGCTGCAGGAGGGAAGTGGGTTGGAGTCCTGGGGACGGACCATGCAACTCATTCTTACGTGCGTAAACGTCACTCATGCGAGGAGGCCCATTGACTGGGTCCCACTGGCAAGTTCCTGGTAGAACTGATTGGAAAACCAGTTGTAAAATGTCATGATGCTTTTTTAAAAAAAATACTTTGCTGTTTTTTCACAATGTTGGCGCTATTGAAATATTATAACCAGTTCTGGAGCTGGTCAAAAAATAGAAAAAAATGTAGATGAAATTTTTCATTGGGGGGAAAAAAAATTCCCTTTGAATTTCCAATCAAATATGTTGACAAACCACATTTGAAATATTTTCCACAGCTCTAGTTCCGAGCCTGGAGCCATGGACAGGGACACAGGAGACCTGGGTTCTAGTGCTGGCTCTGCCATTGGGCTACTCACTGCGAGCAAGTCACTTTACTGCTCCGTGCCTCAGTTTCCCCAGCTGTAGAATGGGGACGATGCTACTGAACTCCTTTGTAAAGCACTTGGAGAGCTACGGTTGCAAAGTGCTACATAAAAGCTAGGTATTGGTGGTGATAAAGAAAATAATCTTGAAGTTAAAGTCTGAAATCTGTGGCCTAAGGAGAGGCAAACTTAGTTATAACGCATCTTTTATAGTGATGTTAATAGAGCCTATGTCTTGGGGAGGGGGGTCTCACAGTATGTGGTGCTGGCCTTTTACCATTTCTCCTGGCATGAAGTCTGGGAGGAAGAGAGGTGTGTCTTAGAAATCCTGGCCCCATTGAAGTCAATGGCAAAACTCACATTGATTTAAATACAGCCAGGATTTCACCCTGAATGTTTTCTTAACGCAGCTTCTTTGTCAACACTGTATGCACCGGTCCTTGAACAGAGATGGGCACAAACAACATCCAGAGCAAGCTCCTTTTTCAGAAATCTCAACCCAAACCCCAGTGCCTGATTCTTGGGAGCCACCTCTTTAATTGTACCTCATTCCCATTGAGCAATATGATAACCATAGGGTTGTCCAAACCTCTTGACATGCCCTAGGGTCATTTTCCCCACAATGAGAACCCCTCGCTTAATACGTCTCACTGTTAGCTTTGTGGTTTCCAACTGGACTGGGCAAAGGATTAGGAGATATACTACATAGATCAGCCTTGACCTGCATAGTATGTCCTAAATGACCTACGAGGTCTTGTCCATACATAGTTATGATTGTAATTTCCGTAACTCTTTGTCTGAGAGCATCCTTAATGAAACTAAACTGGGACCAAATAGCTAAATCCTCTGCAAATTAAAAACTGACACTCTAGACCTTATTCTCCACGGCTTTGCACCCCGTGTTGTCATTTGTATTCACCGTGCACAGGCGCAAAAGGCTGTCAGCACTGTAAGTGAGTGGAAAATTCTAATTGGGAACCTTTGTACCCACTTTGCACAGGTGTAAATGACAATGAAAGGTGAGAATCCGGCCCCATATAACCATTATGGGCCAGCTCCTGCCTCCTTTACAATGGGTGTAAATCAGGAGTAACAGGAACTCCACTGAAGTCTAGGGAGCGACGCCTGCATAATGCTGGTGTGCGATCAGAATCTGGTCTTTTAAGTGCGATGGAAAGTGCTTCCCCATTTCTCTCTCCTCTGTTTCCCACATTCCCTTTTTCTTTTCCCTGAAGAAGCTGCTGATTATAATTACAGTGCAGGCTGAGGTGGCAGCTTAGCAGATCAGGACTTTCTATTTTTGTGCCTTGTGCATTGTCAGATAAAATTACCCGGATTATTTGTTGTTGTTGTTGATGCATTGAATAGATTTGATATTTAAATCCAGCAGTGTTTACGATGGACGGCGAGTCTGTGTCGGGAGGGGAGAGACTGTATTTTTGTATATTGCAGTGAATTTTTTTTCTAATTCTCTTTTTTTTTCTTTTTTTTTAACTAGGCAGCTGAAGTTGAAGACTAAATCATAGTGTTACAATGAAGGACCTGATTCGGGTGAGAAGCAATTTGCTCCGTAAGGAGTCCCACTGAGATTCACCCCCCCATTAGCTTTAGGGTTCTTATGTGCCTAATAGTATTATTGGATAGTGAAGACCTGGCATCAAGGGAGAATGTGGCTCACCTTTTGTATCACTTGTCATTCCCAACAGGTTATTTCCAAGTGTGTTGTCCAGCCCATCATCCCTTCTCAGGTCCCACCATGGCCTTCTCAAAGGCCCTTCATCTCCAACACACTATTGGAACGTTCCTCTTCATTCTCTTCGGTGGTTTAGCCTGGGTCACCATTGTTCTATACAATCTACCCAGCGAGGACCATCAATAATGAACGCCGAGTGAATCTCTGCAGCCAGGACCAAAGCCAGCCACAGGGAACCACAGGGAGTGGAATCTGTGCGATTCCACTGTTCATAGGAGGAGAGGTGGATTCCAGATGGCCACGCAGTGTGGAGGCACAGCTCCCGGAAGGTTTGTGGGTTTGTTGTTATTGTTGTTTTGTTTTTCATGTTTTGCTCAGCAGTGGTATGAATGGGGCCAGAGGATCTGCCCCTGTGTAACACGGACAGACCCTGGTCGTCATCGTCTGGAATCAAACCTGGGACCTCTTGAGCTTAATGCATGAGCCTCCACTGCCTGTGCTTAGGAAGGCTGTAGCAGGCTCATCAATCTCTAGCTAGTCTAGCCGGCACTAGAAGGGGACAGAATGCCACACTAAGCAGGCATGGGTTACGCCTGCAGCCCTCCCCACATAGAACGGGCGCATTAGGGGCTGTATGTAGCTGCCAGCCGACTCACCAACCTCGCTGGGGGGAATTTCTCCCTCTTGCCTCCAACCAGGGTCTAGCCCAGTGACTCAGGTAGGACTGGGGGGTCGTATTCGGCCCATAGCAAATTGTCCTATCCATAACAGACTTTCCTAGCCCATCGGAGAGACCTTTCCTCATGTGCATTCATTTAGGGTCAGACCTGGCCGCTGCATTCTCTGCCATCACCCAGGCAAAAGCCCCACTGGCTGCAGCTGGAGTTGTGGGTGCTCAGGGAGTCGGAAGCTGGGCACCCCAAGACAGAGCTGGCCAAAGTTAAACACTGAGTGTAGTTGGTCTGTGGAAGGCTCCAGGGGGAGTCAGTAGGCTTGGCAGGTGAGTCCTGCAAGGGGTGCTAATTCCAGGGGACAGCAGGTTCTCTGATGCCTCAGAGGAGGGGCAGGTCCAGAGTCGGGTGGGGGAACTGCCAGGTGGGAGGCTGTGAAGTGGGAGAGCAGATGCTGGGGTAGTTTGTGGCAGTGGAAAGACTGGGCATTAGCAGAAGAAAACGAGCCGGGGAGGAAGGGGCATTCTGGGAGTGGCAAGAGAGCTGTGGGGGAGGGGGTGGACTTGGGGTGGACAGTTGAGGGGAAGGGGGGAGCAGTTGAGGTGGTTGTGGGGAAAGATCAGGAATTGAGGAATCTGGTATTTCACGGGTTAAAAGAAGAGCTGGGAAACCCCAGGGGTCCCTGCCAACCTTGTGTTCTGTTTCAATGCCTGTGAATTTGCAAACCGCTGAGTGCCAATTGCAAATTCTGATTGCATCAAACAGACACAATATCTCAAATGGAAACTCCCTCCCCCACCACCAAGTTCCACCCGAAACTCCATAAATCCCTCCCTGGCAAACCTGAACAAAGTGAACCCAAGCCAAACTCAGCCTGCCTGGCGCCGGGTTTCACTTGAAAAACCTCTTCACAGCTCCATTTACCACCCCCAGCCTGAGATGGGACTGAGCGGCTGAGTGTGAAGCCAGATCTGGGGTTTGGCTCAGGCCCATCTCTCACTGCATCCCGGGCACAATGGAACCCCTTTGTCACCCCGTCTGGGACCTGCTGCCGGAGAGCACAAGCACTAAGGCTTGAGAGGGATTCCCCTCGCCGGGGCAGCGATTAATACGTCTGTTGAACAAACAGCTGCAAAGCAAAGGTGTGTAACATGCCCAATGCTGACGAGGACCCTGTTTGTCCCAAATAAATTGCTCAAGAGCAGGTCGGCCATGGGAAAACATGACATTTGCAAGGCTGCCTAGGTCAGGGAGACCAATAGTGATCCAATGAGCATTAGCCGTGCAAGTTTAAAGCTGCCTGCGGGGGGCTGGGTCTCAATCGTCTGATTTTTTTTTTTCTTCTTCCAAAGAATTTAACCGATTTTTAGCAAGGAGAATGCATGGGTGGCTTGATCATTTGGGTCAGTTCCTCCCTTTGCCTTCCCTCGTTTGGGGCATCACATCTGCCCGCACACATCTCGCAAACTCCCTCCAACATCTGCACTGGATTCTGGGCAGAGGGATCGTACAGCCCTTGGCCTAGGCACGTGGGGGTGAGCAGCGAACCCACAGAAGGAATAAGAGGAAAGAGGGCGAAGGTGGGTGATGGGTTCATGCCATTCTCATCTCCGGACCATTCTGTTGGTGAGTGGTGTGTGCTCACTAAGAGGATAGAGAATGGATAATGCTGTATCTAACTGAAACATGTACCAACAATAAAATAGCTCCTCGCCTCTTGGTCCATCTCTTCTGCCAATTGCCCTCATCTTTCATTGCTTTCTAAAGCTTTTCCCTTCTACCCTGCTATCAACAGCAATACCAGCAGAAATGCCCAGGGTTAATTTATGGACGCAGCTGAGCCATAGATGCTACCTGGGGCTTATGGTGAGACCACGTGTCCAGGGAAACATTTGCAGTTCAAAGAAAGGATGATTTAAAGTGCTGAGACGTAACAAAGCTTTTAAGGAACAACCCTTGGGAATAAAACTGCATGGTCCACCTGAAATGCGTCCTACCTGCCCGTGCTCAGAGCACATATTTAGTGCTTGTGGTGGCACCGTGACAGACGGCTTAGTGAAAACAAATGTTAATGTTAATTAAGCTGGAAAACTTCCCAGATTTCAAGAGGGAGAGTGTTTGCTTGGATAATCATTCAGATCGCCGATGCCCTGCTTGGATAGCATATAGTTGGGAAGACAGATTACTCACTCAGAAGCAGGGAATCATACAATTGCAGCAATTCAGCCAGAGTCCATACTTACTCGAGGCTAGAGCAGGATTGTTCCCTTGCCCAGGGCTTTGAGCAGATTAGGTTTCAATGACCCAAGTGATGTGGTTTCTCTGCTGGGAGAGTATTCTCTAGCCTAACAGATCTCACTGTTAGGCAATTCTTCCAGGTGTTCTTCCTAAATTCCCCTTCGCTTCATTTCATCCCAATGCTGCTGGATGATGAGAATCAGCCTCCCTTATGCAATGGCAGGAGCTCACAGCTGTGGAAGGGCTGGAAAGAGAGGACAGGGTTTAATCAACATGTCCTCAGGTCCTCAGCTGGTATAACTCATAATAGTTCCATTGGCTCCTACAGAGCTTTGCCAATCTGTACCCGCTAATGATCGGGCCAATGGACTTTAGCTTCCCTGCCACCAATTCCCCATCCCTTGTAATTGAAATCCGTTGCCCGTGCCAGCCTGAGAATGGTGAATATCAGCTAAGAGCTGTGGAGTAAATAGACGTTCTTGTCGTCATGGGATGGGAATATTATTTTTGCTTTTTAAAAAAGATGTTAAAAATAAAATGAGGGATGCACAGCGCCTGCCTGGAAACCCCTGGTCTCACTTCTAGTTTTTTTGGAGGCCATGTGATGGCTCCTATTTTCTGTGTCAGTGAGGAGACTTTCCGTTTTTGGATGTGATGAGCTCTGAGTCCCGGCTGGCAGTTCAGATGCCCATTGGCATTGCAGTTAAGTCTCTTTGGGTTTCTGACCAGGTGATGCTCCCTGGAAGGCTCCATAACACTTTGTGAAGGGACAGTTGAGATCCCACTGAAGCCATGGGCGTGAGGCTAGGTGGCAAGACAAACACGGATCAAGAAAGAGGAAAACTTCTGGCCTTATACTCCATGACTCTCTGTGATGTGGTTCCTATTCCATTTGCGGCATGATGCTCTGCTGAGTTCTCCCAAGGATGATGGACTATGCCCAGCCAGCAGCATGGTTTTATTGCCAGCTGTGTGCAATGAGAGTTCCTCATAGGTATCCTCAAAACACAGGTTCCTTTTTCATTTCTGTTTCTCCCTTCGCTTTCTTCCCCCTCTCATTCTTATTTGCACTAGAGTAGCTCCTGGAAGACCCAGCCGAAATCAAGGCCCTGGTGTGCTAGATACTGTACAGACATATAGTAAGAGACAGTACTTGCCCTGAAGAACTTACAAAGTACAACTCGCCTAGGATAGGGTGGATTCTCCATCGAAATATTTAAATCCAGACTGGGTGTTTTTGGGGTATATGCTGTAGCTCAGCCAGAAGCGATGGGCTTGATGCAGGGATTAGCAGGTGAGATTCCCTGGCCTGTGTTATGAAGGAGGTCAGAGAGGATCACAATGGTTCCTCCTGTAGACAAGGCAGAAAAGAGGTGGACAGGAGGGAAGGGATTTTCCCCCACTCACCCAGCAGGTCAGCGACAGAGCTGGATGTGTACTATCCTCATTCGTTAATCATGCTCACTGTTAAAATTTTTTTTTTCTACTTTCTAATTTGAATTTATCTGGCTTCAGCTTCCAAACACTGGGTCTTGTTCTGCCTTTTCCCGCTAGATTAAAGGACCCTTCTAATATCTGGTATTTACTCCCTGTGAAGGTACTTAGACACTGTAGTCAAGTCACTTCTCAATCTTCTTTCTGATAAACTCTAGCTCTTTCCGTCTCTCACTGTGAGGCATTTTCTCCAGCCCTCAAATAATTTTTGTGGCTCTTTCCTGCCTTATCTCCAATTCTTCGACAACCTGTTTAAAGTGTGGGCACCGGAACTGGATGCGGTATTCCCGTATCGGTCTCACTAATGCCAGGCACAGAGGTAAAATCGCCTCCTTACTCCTACCCATGACTCCCCGGTTTGTACATCCATGGATCGCATTCGCTCTTCTTGTAACAGCATTACACTGGAAGCTCCAGTGACTTGTTTGTCCACTGTAACCTCTCAATCCCGTTCAGCATCCCGGCTTTGCATAATACAGCCCCCCGTTCTGAAGGTAGGGCCTGCATTCTTTGTTCCAAGATGCATAACTCTGCATTAGCTGTATTAAACCATAGTTCATTTCAGTGAGCCAAGCGATCCAGATGGCTGCGCATGACTGCCCTGTCCTCCTCATTATTTATTATTCCACCAACCTTTGTGTCATCCACAAACTTTACCAGTAGTGATTTTTGTATTTACTTCCAGATCATTGATGAAAATGTTGCATTGTGGCAAGACTGGAACAGATCCCTGCAGAATCCCACTAGAAACACCCCTATTCAGGGCTGTGTCCCCATTGACGACTAGTTTTTGAGATCTGTTGCTTAGCCAGGTCTTAATCCATTGAACATGTACTTTACTGATACTGCATGGTTCTATTTTGTTAATCAGAATGTTGTGGGGTACTAAGTCAAATGGTTTCCAAAAGTATATTGGATCTTCACAGTTACCAAACTTGTAATAAAAACAACAAGGAGTCTGGTGGCACCTTAAAGACTAACAGATTTATTTGGGCATAAGCTTTCGTGGGTAAAAACAGATGCATCTGAAGAAGTGAGGTTTTTACCCACGAAAGCTTATGCCCAAATAAATCTGTTAGTCTTTAAGGTGCCACCGGACTCCTTGTTGTTTTTGTAGATACAGACTAACACGGCTACCCCCTGATACTTGACACCAAACTTGTAATGTCATCAAAGAATGAAATCGGGGTTGTTTGACACCTATTTTCCATAAATCTATGTCGGTTGCATATTTAGTTTCCTATCCTTTAATTCTTTATCAGTTGAATCCTGCATCAGCTTTTCTATTACTTTTCCAGGGATTGATATCAAGCTAACTGGCTTATAGCGTCCCACATCATCCTGCTTGCCTTTTTTGAATATTACCACAACATTAGCACTCTTCCAGTCTTCTGACATTGCCCCAGTATTCCAAGGTTTATTAAAAATTAACATCAGCAGGCCAGAGAGCTCCTCAGCCAACTCTTTTAGGACTCTTGGGTGCAAGATATCCAGGTCCGCTGATTTAAAAATATTTATCCTGGCAATGAGGTGGTTAATGAGGGCCTGTGGACCCAATTGGTCCCTCACCACTATACCTGCAGCAGATGTCACTTGTGGATGGGGAAGTTAACAGAAGAAGGTCTAGTTCAGTTTGGGACTGTCCAGGAAGGAGAGCAGAGCTCTGTGTCTCTCTTGGTGAGGAAAACCTGGATACAACCAAGAGTCTGAGACAGCTTGCTGCCTGGATGAGCCTCCCAGTAGATGGTATGACTGACTCTAGAGCGACCAACTGAAGCACTGGCTACATGAAGACGAGCCCTAAGTAGAAGGGTGGGGTCCAGCCAAAGACTCCTTGGTGAGTCCTGTTTTGGGTTCTTAGCATTGCTTTCTTTCTAGATTTTAATACCCTGGAAGAGGTGGGATGCAAGGATGCCTTACCCAGAGGGCTAAAGCACTACGGTGCCAGACCCTGTGAGATGCAGCAACTGGCTGTCAGAGACCCCCCAACAGAGTGAGTAGTGCCCAACTGGGTCACAAGGGGGCACTACAGAGGCCAGCTCTGTCACACCCCTAGCAGATATTGTCTGTCTTCCTCTTCAGACTGGAAAATACTTCACCATCCTCATGTAATATGAGTTGACTTGGAAGGATTAGATGTTTATCAGTAAACATCAATTTCACTGTGCACATACAAGCCAATGGAAACATATTTCTATCAATAATAGTTGAAATTTACAGATAGGCAAAGGAAGAAAAACGCTGTTTGAGAACTTTCTTGAGTTTGATTTAAGGGTATTGACTTGGTACATTGTGACACGTGATGTTGACAGTTTGGGTTTTAGCAGTTATAAAGCTTTAACTCTTTGAATCTCAAAGTCTACTGTCATTAAATAATTATTGTCTGACCCTCCCCCATCAGTTTCCTACAACTGTGAAAATATAAATTGTTAGAAACAGAAAAAATGCTTAAAAATAAACATCAATATTATCCATCAACATTATAAAAATCAAATTCTGACAAGGCTAGATCTGCATACATAATCCTGCTTCTTTCCAAATACAGAACAGAAGTATTTGTTGAACGCTTCTGCCTTTGTGCATTGTTGTTAACAATTTTATCGTCACCATCTAATAATGGGCCCACACTGTGGCTAGCATTTCTTTTTTCCCAATATACAAACTCCTTCTTATTGTCTTTAGTCTTTCCAGCCATGGATTTTTCTCTCATGTCCCTAGCTTCCTATATCAATTTTCTGCACTTCATAACTTCTAATTTATAAAATCTCAGATGCAGATAAATTTGGTCACATTCTGATCAGGAACAGTCAACACGGATTCACCAAGGGCAAGTCATGCCTGACCAACCTGATAGCCAGTTATCTCATCATAGAAGGCACTGTGGATATGGGGAAAATGGTGGATGTGATATATCTTGACTTTAGCAAAGCTTTTGATACAGTTTCCCACAGTATTCTTGCCAGAAAGTTAAAGAAGTATGGATTGGATGAATGTACTATAAGGTGGATAGAAAGCTGGCTAGATTGTCGGGCTCAATAGGTAGTGATCAACGGTTCAATGTCTAGTTGGCAGCCGGTATCAAGCAGAGTGCCCCAGGGTTCGGTCCTGGGGCCGGTTTTGTTCAACATCTTTATTAATGATCTGGATGATGGGATGAATTGCACCCTCAGCAAGTTCACAGATGACACTAAGCTGGGGGAAGAGGTAGATATGCTGGTGGGTAGGGATAGGGTCCAGAGTGCCCTAGATAAATTGGAGGATTGGGTCAAAAGAAATCTGATGAGGTTCAACAAGGACAAGTACAGAGTCCTGCACTTAGGACGGAAGAATCCCATGCACCGCTACAGGCTGAGGACGGACTGGCTATGTGGCAGTTCTGCAGAAAAGGACCTGGGGATTACAGTGGACGAGAAGCTGGATATGAGTCAGCAGTGTGCCCTTGTTGCCAAGAAGGCCAGCGGCATATTGGGCTGCATTAGTAGGAGCATTGCCAGCAGATCGAGGGAAGTGATTATTCCCCTCTATTTGGCACTGGTGAGGCCACCCCTGGAGTATTGTGTCCAGTTTTGGTCCCCCCACTACAGAAGGGATGTGGACAAATTTGAGAGAGTCCAGCGGAGGGCAACAAAAATGATTAGGGGGCTGGGGCACATGACTTAAGAGGAGAGACT
This sequence comes from Terrapene triunguis, assembly GCF_002925995.2. Classification (NCBI taxonomy): domain Eukaryota; kingdom Metazoa; phylum Chordata; order Testudines; family Emydidae; genus Terrapene; species Terrapene triunguis. The sequence continues at coordinate 306,879 of NW_020664984.1, read as the reverse complement.
GAAGGAACTGGGTTATTTAGTCTGCAGAAGAAAAGAGTGAGGGGGGATTTGATAGCAGCCTTCAACTACCTGTCTCTCTCACCAACAGAAGTTGGTTCAATAAAAGATATTGCCTCACCCACGTTGTCTCTCTCTCCCAGCTCAAAACCAATTGAAGAGCTTTCAGTGGACATCAGGCCCCGTTCAGCCCTTGCGTAAGTGGATGCAACTCCAGGTTCTTCACTGAGATAGAGCTGTGTTCACTCTCTCACACCCAGGTTGAACGGAAGCAAAGGTCTTGAGTTCTCAGTCGCTAATGAAACCCAAAGGCAAGATTGGTGGTTTCTTTGTGAATATTTTGCTCATGCAGGATGATTTAGTTGGGGTTGATCCTGCTTTGAGCAGGGGTTTGGACTAGATGACCCCCTGAAGTCTCTTCCAACCCTAATCTTCTTTGATTCCTAAGGACACACTTATTATGTATTAATTGCATTATTGTAGCACCTCAAAGCCTCAGTCATGGACCTGGACCCTGTTTTGCTAGGTACGATGACAACAAACAATATTCCCTGCTCCCAAAGGGTTTACAGTCTAAGTACCTAAGACGAGAGACAGCAGGTTGATACAGACCCGTGGGGGAGAATAAGGAAACAATGAGACAGGATCGTTCAGCCTGATGGGCAGTGGTGTCAGCACAGCAGCCGCCTAACCGTTGCCAAATTTTTTGTAAGCATCATGGCCAAGGAGAGTTCTGGGGAGGGATTTGCTATAAAGAGGCTTCCTGCAAATAAACACGAACACAGTGTACCGTCAAACTGCAAGCTTAAGAATAAGGAAAATGGGCACTCAGTGTTTGGTCATAAAAATACTGGAAAAGATGCTCCACAATGAGGTGGAATTAGATGAAATTCTAGCCACTCAGAATACATTATCCCTGCAGCATGTTCCCGAAATCACTCTCTGAATTGCAGAGTAATTTGCTCTTAGCCTATGCAGCCTTTTTTTTTTCTCAATAGCAATCATTTGGGAGCTCATTTCTCACTTATCTTACTCCCAAAGGAAATATTTTACAACGGGACAATGGTGATGTGTCATCATGACGTTAGGGGTCACTCATTCAGCGGCGATAATGTGCAGTTTCCCAATTGCCTGCCTGTAATCACTGCACTAAACTGCTTCTGGAGGACTTGCATGTCCTTTAACCCTTTGCTGACTCATTAAGGTTTCCATCATTCATTTCAGCAGCCGTGAGCCTGATTTACCAGCAGATCAAGATATGTAGATCTGCCTGGCAAGACTCCATCTGAAACAAATTCTTAGCCCTATGCAAAGGTCTGGTGCAGGAGATTAATTGTGGGCTAGGGGTTTTCCCTTTTTTAGGTCATCAGTTCAGGTCCATCCCAGACCAATGATAGGTGGAAGTTATTTCCCTCTGAGAGCTGTCTTCAGTTATAGCCTATGTGAAATGAGCACCACGGATGAGTGGCCAAGTGTTCCTGTCACAGCTTGCGCTCATTGGTAGCCTCAGCAGAAAGGCAAAAAATGCAATGTGTTATAAAAAGAAAATGCACTTCTCCTGTGACGTTATGCTGGCCATGCACTCTGGGGAAAACTTTCCCTGCTCCGTGGCTGAGTAGAGGACTTTAAATTGATGGCTCTGCATTCTAGCCTTTTTCACAAGCATTAGCAATTCATTTTTAAAACAGCTATAAGACTGAGGACTGATTCTCCCCCGACTTGCACTTTGTATTGTGCAAAGTGCTGCCTGATCAGGATAGGGTGACCAGACACCAAGGGTATGTCTACACTACAGGATTAATCCGAATTTAGATAATTCGAATTTGGGAAACAGGTTGTATAAATTCGATTGTGCGCGGCCACACTAAGCACCTTAATTCGGTTTTAAACCACATTAATTCGGTGGTGTGCGGCCACACTACCCCATTAACTTAAACACAGTAATTCGGTGGTGTGCGTCCACACTAACCCTAATTCGAATTAACAAAATCGATTTAGGCTCTACTCCGTTCGTCGAGGTGGAGTACAGAAATCGATTTAAAGGGCCCTTTAATTCGAATTAACTGGCTCTGTAGTGTGGACGGGTGAAGGGTTAATTCGGATTAAGGCAGCTAAATCCGAATTAAAGTCCTAGTGTAGACCAGGCCCAAGTGTGAAAAATCGGGCCGGGGGGTAATAGGAGCCTATATAAGAAAAAGACCCCAAAATCGGGACTATCCCTATAAAATCGGGACATCTGGTCACCCTAGATCAGGATGGTAGTGATTTACACACTCTTTGCACTGGTGTCAGTGACGACACAAGGTACAAGGCAGTGGAATATCAGGCCCTGGTGTTTTAAAAAACCAAACCAAACCAACAACCTCTTCATGTCATAGCCTCACAACAGCTCTTCAAAAATATTATAAACTTGCACAGAAATCAAATACCTTTATGATTAATTGAGTTGGTTCAAAAAATTCCATCCAAACATTTCTCGCCCCCTCCCCCGAAAATGGCGCTTCAACTAAATGAAAATTAATATAGAATGTTTTTCTCCAGAATATTCAGGCGTTTGTTGAAAAAACCTAAATATTTATTTTGATGAAAAAACAAATGTCAACCAAAATTATTCTTTAACATTTTTGTTGAAATTGGTTTTGGGCAGAGGGAAAAAGCCATTTTCTACCGGTAGCCAGCGCTACTAGTTGATACCCCAATCCTGCAAAGACATACAAATAATAAATAATAATAGTCCTGTCAGCTCCAGTAGGACTACTCACAGACCTGAAAGTTAAGCATGTGTGTATCTCTTTGTAGAATTAGGACACAAGAAAAGAAGTAGAAAAAAACCTGTTTGGATGCCATTCATACAAATCAAAAGGTTTTTATCGCCTTATGTCTCACTTCAGTGACCTTTATGCTACTGTGTCTCTCTATGCATGTCGGTTGCCAATCCCGGCTAAATTTGCTGATGTCCACCATTAAAAAACCATCAAGAACAGATTTAGTAAAAGTCAATAGAATGTATATGTCAGGGGAAAAGGGCAAGAATATTTAGAAACACTTTTTTCCTTATTCTGGCATCAATTCCAGATTCTAGTCTGGCTCACCATTAGGGTTGGCAGGGGTCTGGTTTTTGACCGGAATGCCTGGTTGAAAAGGGACCCCGGTGGCTCCGGTCAGCACCGCCGACCGGGCCGTTAAAAGTCCAGTCAGCCGTGCTGCGGGTCTAAAGGCAGGCTAGTCCTTACCTGTCCTAGCACCGTGCTCCGCACTGAAAGGGGCCAGCAGGTCCAGCGCCTAGCTGGGGGGCCTCGGGGCTCTGTGCACGGTCCCTGCCCCAAGCAGCAGCTCTGCACTCCATTGACCAGGAACTGCGGCCAATGGGAGCTGGGGGGGGGGGGGTGCCTGTGAGTTAGAGCAGCACGTGAAGCCTCCTGGCCCCCCTCCCCCACCGCCTATGAGCCGGACCTGCTGGCCACTTCCGGGGCACAGTGTGGTGCCAGGACAGGCAGGGAGCCTGCCTTAGACCCACAGCATTGCTGACCGGGAGCCGTCTGAGGTAAGCCCGGGCCCCTGCCCCAGCCCTGAGCCCCCGCACAAACCCGGAGCCCCCACCTGCACCCCAAACCCCTCATCCCTGGACCCACCCCAGAGCCTGCACCCCCAGCCCAGAGCCCTCACTCCCTCCCACACCCCAACACCCTGATTCAACCCACAGCCCTCTCCTGCACTCCGATTCCCTCTGCCCCACCCCGTAGCCTGGAGCCCTCTCCTGCACCCCAAACCCCTCATCCCCAGCTGCACCCCAGAGCCCGCACCCCCAGCCAGAACCCACACTCCCAGCCAGAACCCTCACTCCCACCTGCACCCAAAATCCCTGCCCCAGCCTGGAGCCCCCTCCCCCACCCTGAACCCCTCATTTCTGGCCCCACCACGGAGCCTGCAACCCCAGTTAGAACACTCACCCCTTCCCAAACCAAAATCCCTGCCCCAGACCTGAGCCCCCTCCTGCACCTCGAGCCCCCTCCTGCACCTCATACCCCTCATCCCCGGGCCCACCCCAGAGCCCACACACACACCCCTGCACCCCAACCCCTTCCCCAGCCCAGAGCCTCCTCCCACACCCTGAACCCCTCATCCCTGGCCCCACCCCAGAGCCCGTACCCCCTCCTGCACCCCAACGCCCTACTTCAGCCCTGAGCCCCCCAAATCCCTCATCCCTGGCCCTACCCCAAAGCCTGCACCCCCAGGTGGAGCCCTCATCCCCCGCTCCAGTGCCCCAACCCTCTGCCCCAGCCCTGATCCCCCTCCCGCCCTCTGAACCCCTCGGTCCCAACCCAGAGCACCCTCCTGCACCCCAAATCCCTTATCCCTAGCCCCACCCCAGAGCCCACACCCCCAGCTGGAGCCCTCACCCCCCTCCTGCACCCCAACCCTGCCCCAGCCCAGTGAAAATGAGCGAATGAATGAGTGTGGAGAGAGCGAGCGACAGAGGGAGGGGGCGGGGCCTCAGAAGGGGTGGGGCTTTGTGGGGCGGTGCAAGGGTGTTTGCTTTTGTGCGAGTAGAATGTTGGCAACACTAGGTGCCACAGGTGTTCTGGGGGCATCCTGGGTGCTGGGGCGGGAGCAGCACACATCCCGAGGGCACCGCAGGTGCTGGGGGGGGGGCGGCGCATGGCCTGGGACCCCTGCCGGGGATGGGGATGGGGAGGGGGTGGCCAGCGGCAGCACAGGACCCTCACTGCTGCTGCTGGGAGGTGGGGGGCGTAGCGGCCTGAGACCTCCGCTTCTGGGAGGTAGAGAGGGCCCCGGAGGCAGCCCTGGAGCCAGCCACACCGGCTGCTGCAGAAGTCACGGCGGTCCTGGAAGGTCACGGAATCCGTGACCTCCGTGACAGACTCACAGCCTTATTTATAGTACATAATCTTGAGACATTGGTTCTTTGCTGATTGAAATGACGGGCTTGTGGGGAAGGTGAAACCAGATATTATGGGGCTAACAGAAACATGGTGGGATAGTCGTCATGACTGGACTACAGGGATTGAAGAGTATGTGCTGCTCAGGAAAGACAGAAATAAAGGTGAAAGTGGCGGGGTAGCACTGAATATTAATGAGGAGGTAGATTGTAAAGAAATGAGAAGCGCTGGAATGGATAAAACGGAACCTGTCTGGGTCAAAATCACTTTGGGGAAGAAACCTAACAGCGACTCCACTGGGTTGGTGCTTGGGATATGCTACAGACCCCAAAGATCCAATCTGGATATGGATGGAACCTTTGTAATATTTTAATGAAATAAATACTACTGGGAATTGTGTGATTATGGGAGACTTTCATTTCCCAGATATAGCTTGGAGGACAAGTGCTACTAATAATGGTAGGGCCCAGATACTCCTGGCTGTGACAGCTGACAGATTTCTTCACCAAATAGTCACCGAACCAACAAGAGGGGAGGCCATTTTAGACTTCGTGCTGCTAAGTAGCGAGGACCTCATAGAAGAACTGATGGAAATGACTACCCAAGGTATGGCCCAATGGAAAATTACGCCGACGGAGTGGCATACATAATCACCTCTTTTGCATACATAATTACCTGTCCGCACAACTAATTGACTATTTCATGGGCCCAATCTAGTTGCCTCATTTTGAAAATGTGACCCTTACAGTGGAGTCTGGACTACACCTCTCTTTGAGCTCCTTAACAACACCTAAAACGAGAGGAAATGGCTGCTTGTCAACCTGAAATCTTTCCGATGTGTTTTCAGCTAAGGAGGGTGGGTGGTCTAAGGGTTAGGGTAATAGGATAGAAGAATGGCCCAGTGGTAGGGGCCTTAGCATTGGAGCTGGGAGACTTGGGTTCAGTTCCCTGCTCTGCCACAGATCTCCTGGGTGACCTGTAGCAAGTCACTTAGCCTCCGTTCCCCATCTGTACAATGAAGATGATAGCACTGCCCTGCCTCACAGGGGTGCTGTGACAATAAATCTATTAAAGATTAGTAATCACTTTGAGATCTTTGGATGAAAAGTGTTACGTAAGAGATTATTAACAGGCTGGGGTCGTGAGGCCCTTTCATTGATGAGTTATATGGCAAATGTGAGCTAGATTTCATGTCATTGCTTTATTCTTCCCTCTTGGCTAAGGTGGCCGATACCCCTGCCTCCCTAGATGGCATGCGCAGAGAGAAGACTGCACACTTAACACAATAGCACTCTAGTCCAGTTGCGCTGTTGGGCCCTTACAGAAAGCTGACAGAAGTCCACAAACTGTGAGTGACTTTCGATCAAGTTCTTCAGAGATCTGAAGTGGGGGTGGGGCCAGATTTCTGGTTTTTAATGCAAAACAGATAACTCGTCGGATTCACATAGTTCTGATTGGACAGTTAAAACTCAGCCATTTTGTATGAATTTCCTTTTGCAAAATTTCAGATCTGGTCGAAATATTTTCATTGAAACATTTTATTGACAAAAAATAGCTTCTCAACCAAAACAAAAAAATGTTATGGACAATTTTCATGTTGGCCAAAAATTTTCTTTCTTTCTTTCTTTCTTTCTTTCAAGCCAGAAACCAAAAAAAATTCAGTAAAAATATTTGGGGTTTAGTTTAGAAAATTTGTACTGAACACCAAACTTTTTTGCCAAAACCAACTTTCAAAAACCTAAAATTGTGCAGTTTTCAGTTTTGAATGTTTGTTGGGGGGTGGGGGAGGTAACGGTGGGACAGCCATACTGGGTCACACCAGTGGCTAGTGCCACAGGCTTCTGAGGGAATGAATAGCACAGGGCAATTATTGAGTGATCCAGCCCCTGTCATCCAGTCCCAACTTCTGGCAGCCAGAGGCTTAGGAACATGCAGAGCATGGGGTTGCATCCGTGACCATTTTGGCTAATAGCCATTGATGGACCTATTCTCCAGGAACCGAGCTTGTTCTTTTTGGAACCCAATTATATTTTTGGCCTTCACAACGTCCCCGGCAACGAGTTCCACAGCTTAACTGTGCATTGGGTGAAGAAGTACTTCCTTATGTTTGTTTTAAACCTACTGCCTATTAATTTCATCAGGTGACCCCTCGTTCGTGTGTTATGTGAAGGGGTAAATAACACTTCCCTATTCACTTTCTCCACACAAGTCATGATTTTATAGACTTCTATCATACTCCCCCTTAGTCATCTCTTTTCTAAGATGAACAGTCCCAGCCTTTATAATCTTTTCTCATATGGAAACTGTTCCATCCCTCTAATCATTTTTGTTGCACTTCTCTGTACTTTTTCCATTTCTAATATATCTTTTTTTGAGATGGGGCTACCAGATCTGCACGCAGTATTCAAGGTGTGGGCGTACCATGGATTTATATAGTGGCAATATGATATTGACTCTTATTATCTATCCCTTTCCTAAGGATTCCTAACATTCTGTTAGTGTTTTTGACTGCCGCTGCGCATTGAGCAAATGTTTTCAAAGATGATTGCAAGATCTGGTTCTTTTGTGGTAACCGCTAATTTCGAGCCCATCGTTTTGTATGTATAGTTGAGATTACATTTTCCAGTGTGCATTACTTTGCATTTATCAACCCTGAATTTCAGCTGCCATTTTGTTGTCCAATCACCCAGTCTGGGGAGATCCCTTTGTAACTCTTCGCAGTCAGCTTTGGACTTAAGCTATCCTGAGTTAATGGGAAATTTGGACCGAAACGAATAAAAAAATTAATAAATAAACCCCGCAAAAATATCCTGAGCCCTTTTCGGCCAGCTCTACAAAACTCCCATGGATGTTGATGAGAACGGGGGCAGACATTTTTTGGTGGAAAGCAACATCCTAGCTGCTGGGGTTCCCTCACGCACAAAGCAATACTAGCCTAGAATCTGATTCTGCAGAATGTTCAATATATTCCACTCCCAGGGAAATGAGTGAGGACTGCGGGGGGCCAACGCCCCCCCGTTACACTCAGCACTTTGCAGGCTCAGTCCTATTAAAATATTTCCTTGCCCCGTTTCCCACCTGCCCGTGCAGCAGGGACGGGGCTGACAATGATGCAGAATGTCAGCCGCGCGGATCTGCTGCAGGTTGCAGGGGGATGAGTCAGGTGCCTGCTGTCTCGCTGCAGTGAGCATGAGTCCTCCTGCCCTCGCTGGGCAAACTCCCTTCCTCTCGCAGGGAAGATTTAGGGAAGGAATAATAGTGATAGGTCATTATGACATTTTAGTGTGTGTTTTATAGGACGCCCATGAGTCACTGATTCAGGGAAGAACTTTGTAGCTCACTATAAATTGCCTGTTTCAATCAATCCTGCCGGGCGACGTCTATAGGAATTTTATGTAGTGTAACTTATATTGGAAACCTGTATTTATTCCAGTTACCCATGTGCACCAGTAAAAAGCCAAAGCACCTAATTGGAAACGTGCGAGTTTGAAAGTGCTGAAAGCAGCTGATAGAACACCAATGCATAGCAAACATAGGAATTACCCTCCGGATTGGACCCACGGCTCAGCTAATCCAAGTTCCCAGGAAGAGGGCAGCAAAGGAAGCACTAATAGCTGGTGAGTCTCTGCCAAACGGGTTGGGAGGGAGCCCGAGAGGTAATTAAAGGTGTTTACAGAGGGACCTGAGATATCGGTGAAGGATGGGAGAGTTTGGGGATTGTGATGGGGTTGCTCGGAGGGGTTTCATTCTGGGTGAAGGAAGTGACCCTAGGTGTTGAAGCAGAGACTAGATCAAACATCTCCTTCCCTCTAAAGGCCTAGGGTTCAGGCTTCCAGTGGAGAATGCTGGAAGGAAACCCAGCTCTTCATCCCCTGGCATCAGATTGGGAAGCCTGCACATACCCTCAAGCAAGAGCTGTGGCTGGAGATGATGGAGAAGGGCTTCCTGGAGCCATTGCTTGTTTGGACTCTTGTTTACCTTGGAAGGGCTGGAATTTCCCTGACTTAGGTACAAGGCTAAATTAGACGACTGTACTAATGGAAAGAGAAATCCAGGCACAGCCAGATGGGGAAACTGAGGCAGGAGATGAGGTAGGAGGTTCCTGGTAGATAGCTGCACGTTTTTCATAAGGGAGTGCACTAGTTGGAGGGATTTAAGTCCAGAAGGAGGCCAGAGTGAGCGGTCAGCTTGTCAGAGCTCATGTACCTGTTGTAAACGCATTGGGTGTGTCTGATGCACAGTACGGGATACGTCCGGAAAGGTTCCACCTCATAACTGATGGTGATGTTAACAGAAAGCTGCTTCTTGAGATGGACAAGGAGCAGCAAACTTCTCCGGTGCTCAACCTACGACCTCTCCTTTTTCTTTCTGGGAGGTTTCCCATCCTTAGCGTCAAATCTGGACTGTGTTATTGGGTCAGGCTGTTGTTGGGCTATCCCTGAGCCGAGCTATGTTTCTGCCGCACTGCATAATGGATTTGGCTAGTTCTTCAGTGCCCGACTCCTTCGCTGTTAGTCTATGAACAGTTCATTTGGAGGAAGAACTCACAAGAGGCTCTGGGTGTTAAGAGTTTTGGGACTAATCCTGCTCTCATTGAAGTTAATGGCAAAATTCCCATTGATTTCCAGGGTAGCAGGATTAGATAAATAAGAATCATTATACCAGACTAGACCAATGGTCCGTTTATGCTAGTGTCCTGTCTCGGGCGCTCAGACTCAAGTACTGGTTGCATCATGGAAAAGAGTAAACTCAGCCATAACACTTTGGGGGATCTGTCTATATGAAAATTAAGAATTCTGATTGATTTTATGAACTCTGTGTATATTGAATCAGCCATTTGGTAGCAAAGACTAAGCTCTCAAACCCTGTCTGGAAGCTGATACTGGACAATCAAGCAGTCGTTAGAGAAAGGTTGGTTGAGTGGTTAGGGCACTAGCGTAGGACTTACACGCTCTGGGTTTAAGTCCCTGCTCTACTACAAACTTCCTGTACCACCTTGGGCATTTCACAGAGTCTTCCTGTGCCTCAGTTCCCCATCTGTACAATGGGGATATTAGCCCTGCCTTATAGGGGTGTTGTACGCTAAAGATTTTGAGGCACTCTGATACTATGCTAATGGGCGCCATATAAATACCTAAGATAGGTAATTAACATTGAATGACTCTGGCCGCTAGAACAATAGGATGCTAAAGAGAATGGCCAAGCTGATTCTGCTAGCTTGCGTGCAGGGAGAAGGGTTGGAGCAATGGTAAATCCCCAGCAGAAAAGAAGAAACAAAGGAAGAAGTGTTAGGAGCTACTGTTAAAAAAGGGACATGCTCTTTGAGTGGGGGAGTCTTTTGACCACCAGATCTGACCAAGCTATGGAGTGAAAGAGAGACCCTGACCAGAACCTGGAAGTTGAGCAGGAGGAGAGGGGTGCAGAAAGGACCTGGGACCCCTGGAAGGACTGCCCAAACTCTAGAGGGCTCTCGGAGTGGGGAGAACACAAAAGCCAAGGGATTGGCATGCAGGATTTGTTGTTTTTCTATAGATCTGTATTTCTCTTGTGGTTTCCCTCTGAGTAAAGTGGGTGGGTGCCTACTAAATAGCAGCCTGAACTATGCAAACAATAGAGAGTCTTGTTCGAAAGGAATTCTTGCCCTCCTTCTAGAACCACCAGGGAAACAAATAAAGAAGCCTGCAATCGTTCCAGAATTTGTGCTGTGCTAGAGCCAAATGGGCCTCGAAAGTTCTAGCTTCAGAACCCTTGATCTTCCTGTGAGTTCCAAATAGACTTGGCAAAAATAATGTAGTCTGTTGCTGAGGGATCATTTTAAATTCTGCAGCACCAGGATTGAGAGCTCTGCTGAGTTAATCCCACTTAAAAGTAATATCCAATGGTATTCTTATCTCCTACCACGTATTTTTCAGATAAAGAGAAAGCGCTGCTCTTGGTGACGTGTTTGTAGATAGGTCCATAGGAATTCCACTTTATAATGCTGCCGTCTCTCTGTGAATGATGGAAGGATGGCTATAGAACCAAAACACAGGACTGGTAGGCAGGAGACCTGTATACTGATCTCAGCTCTACCACAGACTTCCTGTGTGACCCTGGGTAAATCACTTAGCCCAACAGGCTCAACCTTTGGTCCCTGAGGATGAGAATTTAAAGCCACAGTTAGGCCCCTAATTTGCAATTTTTCGGCCTCAATCTCTGTCACTCTTTGTGGTTGAAAATATTGACCTATCAGGGATGATGGGACTCGTGGGAGGGGCACAAAGGGTCAAGTGCCCCTCCAGAAGCTGGGCGGGGAAGGGGCGGGGCCAGATCCTCTTCCAGCCACGCTGCCTGGGACACTGCCTGGTTCAGCATAGCAGCTGCCTGGGAGAGCACCTGGCTGTGGCAGCAGCAGGATCCCCTCGCTCAGGCTCAGCTTCTGGGGACTGTGGCCGAGCAAGCCAGAGGCCCCCCTCCCCCAGCTCCCCAGCATGCTCAGCGTCGGCTCCTGTCCCCAGACGCTGAGCCTGGGCATGGAGTGGAAATAGAATCAAGGTCTTCTGCCCACCAGCCCTGTGCCTCATTCCCTACTTAGTCATATGGGACCATCTAGCCAATATTGAACTTTTTCCCTGGATGTTCTTTTTCTAGACCAGTTTGAACTAACATAAGTAGAGACTTCACCACTTCCCTTCCACAGCCTAATAGATCACACCACTGGGAAACGTTCCCTAATTTTTTCCTTTGCTTGGCTGGTTGATACTTTGTATCTTGAGAGGAAAGAGTTCTTCTAGGAACATGTTGCAAATACTCAGGTGAAAAAAGAAATACAATGGACGACTAATAATGATTACTGCTCTGTTGGTCCTTGGAAATGCGAACTCATGCCAGCATATCCAGTGAGGGGAAGTGGGGAATCCTTTAAGTATGGAGAGTTATTTTACCCTTTCCAGGAAGAGCACTCAATATGCAAGCAAAGTGGATAATAGCAGCTCCATAACCGCCCCAATTGCACAGAGATTGCCTTCTGCATTTCTGCACATCTCTGTCGTTTTGACATTTAACGTTAATTTATAGTAATTTATCTTGTTATTAGAGCCTGTACTGTACGTTCGGGGAAAGACAATGGTCTGCTAAGCAGTTGCCTGAAATTCAAAGCGGATACCAAGTAGCTTTGTCTCTTCCTTAAAAAACCCAACCTCCCAGATCTGTGTGTCTTTTGCCACATCATCCCAAATTCTTCCTTGGTGCAAATCCTCTGTAGTGATGGAATTCCCCACAAGGATAACTTGGGCCTTTGGCCAAGATTTTCAAAAGTGGGTGTGTACAGTTAAGTTCTAAAAGACTTTTTCGGGCACCTGGCTAAGGCCCTGATTCAAGAAAACAAAAAGTACATGCTTAAGTCCATCCCTGTTCAGGAGACCACTAAAGTTTGTGTTTAATTTTAAACATATGCTTAAGTCCCTTGAAGCTCTAAAGCTCTAAAGTTAATCGGTGCTTACATGCTGTTCTGAATAGAGATCCCTTTCTGAATTGGAGCTTAGGGGGCCTGATTTTCAGCATCCAAAAGATTCCACTGAACTCAGTGGAAGCTACTGGGGACTCAGTAATTTTGAAAAACAGGCTACTTAGGTGCTTAAAAGTAGACATTAGGAGCCTAACTTTAGCATAGGTGCTGGAACTAGGTTTACTGGGGGGCTGCCATACCCCCCAGCTTGAAGTGGTTTCCATTATATCCAGGGTTTACAGTTTGGTTCAATGGCTCTCAGCACCCCCACTATACACATTGTTCCAGTGCCCCTGAACTTTAGGTGTCTATTTTTGAAAATCTTAGCTGCTGGATTTTTCTACATTATCAATGCACATCGGACGATCACATCTCTGGCGGGGATAAGACAATTGCGCTGCATTAATAAACCCAGCTGAAAGGATTTTTGGTGACTAATTTGTTTGAGCTTTGCCTCTTTCTGTTCATGAGTTGTCTGCAAGCAGCCTATGATTGTCTCAGAATGGCCCATTATTCCAAATTGCTTGTTGATGACCTTGTGAATAGTTCTTGGCCTTTAGGTTTATTCATAAGAAGTTTGTGAGGAGTATTATTTGAGAGAGAAAGCATTGCCTTGTGGGGAAGGCACGGGACTAGCAGTCAGGAGAGCTGGTTCTGACCTAGGGCAAACCACTCTAAAGCTCCACGGGTCTAGAACACAGGCCTAAAGAGCTGCCACCCAGCAGCCGCTGTAGCCAGCTTGTGCTCCACTTCCCATGACCCACTGTGGACACAGACCATGGGAAGTTCCGCCTCAAGGGTTTGACAGACAGCAGCCCCATGACTCATGATTGGCTCCCTGCCCTATATAAACCCAAGGGGCCTTCCAGGAAGTGTTCAGGGAAAACAGTGTGAGTTTTCTGTTGCTGTCATGACGGGTCCTTACTCTTGAATTCCTGGTTTGACCTTGGCTTGATTTGGACTTCACCTCCTGATTCAGACCCTGAAACCTGACTTGGACGTTGACCTGGCCTAGAGCTGAGTATGACTCCTGGGCTACTCCTGACTGGCCTGGTTGGGATCCTGACAATCACGTACTCTCTCTCCACTACCAATTCCTCATTTGTAACTGGGCTAATGTTCTCTTTCCACAGAAGAGTATCATGTGATGATGCATTTATTAATGTCTGATGTGCTTGACTATTATGGCAAGAGGGGCCATATAAGTAGAGCTGGGTGACTTTTTTCACCTGTGACTTTTTCAACAAGGGTGCTAAAAACATAGATTCTCTGAGACCGAAATGTTTTGCAAGTTAGTTTCAGTTTCACTGATCCCCACCCCCAAAATGTGTTTTGACATTTTCTAAATGAAACGTTTCAATTTTTCAATTCAAAACAATTTTCTGTTCTGAAAATTCCTTTAATTTTTTTTTAATTAAAAACATCAAATTCTTGAAATCAAAACAAAACATTTCATTTTGAGCCAAACAAAACTTTTAATTTGACCCAAATGAATTGTTCAACTTGTTGATTCACTGAACATTTTGAATAATTTCTAATTTTTCAGAATCCAGTATTCACCTAGCTCTGTGTATAAGTGTCTGTGCATATATATGCGTCTGTGTGCCGATACCTTTGAGCTGCATTGGTTAATTCAAACTGGCCACATGATTGTTTTCATTCTCAATTGGATGAGTAATTTTAAAGAATCGGGTTTCAAAGTACAACATTAATGTTTGCATTAAAGACTGGATGCCTTTCTGGAAGATATTCTTTAGTCAAACAAGTTATTGGGCTCAATATAGGACCAACTGGATGACAGTCACTGGTTGTGCAGAGGGTCAAACTAGATGATCTAATAGTCTCTTCAAGGCCTTAAAATCTATGAATTCAAGATTCCCTTTGTAGGCATGCAGCAATTCTCCAAAAAGGACCATATTGTTGGAGTTTAACAAACTCACCCTACACATACCCACATCGCATATCATTTGAAAGTTTATATTCTGTACATTTAGACAAGGTATGATGTGCAGTTGCCAAGTGCAGTAAGCCTGTAGGCGAGGTGAAACAATGGTCTCCAAAATAAGAGAGTGTCATTTTTTGCACAATTCCAAAAACACGGCAACAGTTTATGGTAATTTCAACACCTAAATGTGGTGGTCATTGGTCAAAGCTACTAAACAACATTTTATTGGTTTTGCATGGGCAAGTATTTTTTTCAGAAGTAATGAAACTATTTAGTATGTGGCAAAAATAGTGAATATCGACATTTTGTAATACACTAACATATTCTGAATTGTCAAAATGTCTTGTAACACCGACAGACCCTGGTTGTTGGTGGGCAGGATTGAACCTAGGACCTCAATGTATGAGCCAAAAGCCACATGGCCCTTAGCTAAGGCTGTAGCAGACTCATTACTCTCGCGGTGATCTTGGGGCCACTAGAAGGGACAGAACACCACACCCAGAAGATGTGTGGGTTACAGTCTCACAAGTGATTATAACAGTTTTCTATATTTTCAATTGAAATTTGCTGACCAGATCAGTCTCACACGGAAGGTTGTGAACCAGTAGCAGTAGATTACGTGCCCCCAGTGTGTACTGCATAGGGAGTAGATACAAATGTATTTAAATTCCTAAGTTAATGCTTCTTTGTTTGTAAGCTCTTATGCATGCTATGTAGCATCTAGTCTGCCTAGCACAGGGATAGGCAACCTATGGCATGCGTGCTGAAGGCGGCACATGAGCTGATTTTCTGTGGCACTCACACTGCCCGGGTCCTGGCCACCAGTCCGGGGGGCTCTGCGTTTTAATTTAATTTTAAATGAAACTTCCTAAACATTTTATAACCCTTATTTACTTTACATACAACAATAGTTTCACTATATATTATAGACTTATAGAAAGAGACTTTCTAAAAATGTTAAAATGTATGACTGGCACGCGAAACCTTGTATTAGAGTGAATAAATGAAGTTTCGGCACACCACTCCTGAAAGGTTGCCGACCCCTGGCCTAGTAGAAGGTTTTAATTTGCAATTGCCTATGTATGCGGTACTTACAGGGCTGGCCTTACCATGAGGCGAACTGAGGCGGACGCGTCAGGTGCCAGACTCTGGGGGGCGCCACTAGGACTCAGAGCGTAGAAAATTGTGTCTGCTGCTGGTGCATCTGTATTCTCTCTGCTCTAGATGCACAGAGATGGTGGAGGGCTGTGCTGGAGGAAGGAGGGCACAAGAGACATAACAGGTGGGCAGGAGAAAAAGTGAGAGGGAAGAACAGAAAGCAGCAGGAGCTGCAGAGAGAGAGGAGGAGGAGCCTCTTATGTACCTCTCTAGCACCCCCAGGAACCTGGACTGATTAACACCAGCTTCTCAGGGAGCTTCCTGTTTCCTGCTGCTTCCCTGAACCCACTTGAGAACAGGCAGTCAACTGAAGTAGTAGGAGCCAGTTAGGCCCTTAACACGCTGATATCTTCCCTCACTCAGGCCCTACTACCAGCCTGCTTATTTGTCCCCTTCAATTGAGTGTTGGGAGCCACTATAGCTGGCACAGAACAGCAGTCATGAGTGAAAGAAGAAAACGCCCCTCTGGGGCAGCATTCAGAAGAAGAAAGCAAGCAAAGGAAGCTTTTCTCTCTAAGCAGGAAGGAGCTCTCCTGAGATACATAGACACAAATGTTCACGGTGAGCCTTCCGGCCCCAGTGAGGATGTGTGTGGTGAGGAGATGCCTGATCTTCCAGTTAGTCAGAGTGCAGGTGACCTGGCAGCTACTGCAGCATCCCTATCTCCATCTCAAATGGATGTAACCATGCACATTCCTGAAGAAAAGTGTAGATCAGAGAAGAGTGTGGTGGAGGCGCAAGAAACAGCGGCTGCTGAGTTTAGTTCCTTAAGTCTAGATGATCCAGGACTGTGGACCCACTTGAGCAGTAGCCTGAGGGACTTCCTTGTACTGCATGGGCCCCAGCAAGTGAAAAACGTCATGTTCCCCAAAGACAATGAAAATAGAAGTTTCCATCCAACACATTACTGGCGTGAAATCCCCAATGGTGACAAAGTGGAGAGGCCATGGCTTATGTACTCAAAAACCCAAAATGCTGCATACTGTTTTTGTTGCAAACTCTTCCAGTCTAATGTTCCAGCCACATTGGGTTCTACAGGAACAAAGGACTGGAAAAGTCTGGCTAGAAATCTGGCATGCCACGAGAAGGCAGCAAATCACCAGAGAGCAAGAAAGAGCTTGAGATGAGACTAAGGTTAAAGGCCACCATAGATGATCAGCATCAAGAGAAGATTGCATCAGAGTCTCTTTACTGGCAAAATATTCTGAAAAGGCTCATTGCCATTGTGCGAATGCTTGCTACCCAAAACCTAGCACTGCGTGTGTGACAGTGTACCCCCTAAGGCTTTATGGGTGGGGGGGTGCTTATAAATGTATGTATGACATAACTGGAATATGTTTTGTGCTGCCTGTGCCATGTAATATATCTCCGTAAAGGTTATGGTCTACTATATCTATTCATCCTATTTGTACATATATATCACTTTCTACTTGAGGTTAAGAATATGGGCTGTATGCTGGCTTGGTTTCTAAGTAAGCTTTGTGAGGCATTTAGTCAGTTTCTTTAGGAAGGAATTCGCCAGGTTAAGTACCTGATCAGGAAACACTTGGGGAACAATGCATCTTGGAATGCTCCAATCCACATAAGAAGTCTTCCTGGAGACATGCAAGATACCATGTGGACAATGGCTTCGGCCTGTAAAGACTGAGTCATGCAGGGGCATGTGACTTGCCCATGTGACTCCAGAACTCCATCTTGGAGCTGGACTTTGCATAGGAGGGAGGAGGGGGGTCTCCACCCACAAGAGAGAGTCTATTTAAACCCATGGGAGACCCCCTCCATTTGTGTCTTCAGCTGGCTAAGGAAGGAGCCTCTCCACCCCCCCAGGATACTTGAAGGGAACTGGAAAAAAATGACAGTAACTACAGGGGATGTGAGTGATTGCTGGACCCAGGCTAAAAGGAGATTAGCCTGTAAAAGGGAGCATTCTGGAACTGGTGAGGAACTTATCTGTATTTAGTTTGATTAGACATAGATTTGCGCATTTTATTTTATTTTGCTTGGTGACTTACTTTGTGCTGTCTGTTACTACTTGGAACCACTTAAATCCTATTTTCTGTATTTAATAAAATCACTTTTTATTTAGTAATTTACTCAGAGTATGTATTAATACGTGGGGGAGCAAACAACTATGCATATCTCTCTATCAGTGTTATAGAGGGCGAACAATTTATGAGTTTAAGCTTTATGCAGGGTAAAACGGATTTATTTGGGTTTAGACCCCATTGGGAGTTGGGCATCTGAGTGCTAAAGACAAGCACACTTCTGTGAGCTGTTTTCAGGTTAACTTGCAGCTTCGGGGCAAGTGATTCAGACCCTGGGTCTGTGTTGGAGCAGACGGGAGTGTCTGGCTCAGCAAGACAGGGTGCTGGAGTCCTGAGCTGGCAGGGAAAACAGGAGCAGAGGTAGTCTTTGCACATCGGGTGGCAGCTCCCAAGGGGGTTTCTGTGATCCAACCCGTCACAGCGTGGCACTTCAGATCAGCTGTATGTGCCAAACAATGGAAACTTCCTTAAAATTGTGGAGCTGATGGCTGAGTTTGATGCTGTAGTTCAGAAGCATCTAAGAAGAGTCACCACCCAAGAAATGGACACACACCACTACCTTGGAAAAACAATTCAAAATGAGATCATACAGTTACTGGCAACAAAAGTCAAACAGAAGATTGTGGCAGATCTGAAGTCAGCAAGATATTACTCTGTTATTCTGGACTGCACACCTGACATCAGCCATACGGAACAAATGATTTTAATGGTGCGTTTTGTAACAACAACAAAACCTAGTGAAAATCACCCTGCAATGGTGACTGTCAGAGAGCATTTTCTAGAATTTATTGACATTGATGATACTACAGGAGCTGGTATGCCAAATGTGCTTCTTAAAAGCTGGAAGATACGGGAATTGCGATAGCTAACATGAGAGGTCAGGGCTGCGATAATGGTGCCAACATTAGAGGAAAGAACAGAGGAGTGCAGACACGGATCCGAGAGTTAAACCCTCGAGCTTTTTTTGTCCCATGCAGTTCTCATTCATTGAACTTGGTAGTCAGTGATGCAGCATCAGCTTCTAGTGAGGCTGCTGAATTTTTTAATGTAATTCAAAGCATCTATGTATTTTTCTCTGCATCAACTCATGGATGGCAAATTTTGAAGGAACATCTGGGAACATCCTCTCTGACACTGAAACCTCTGAGTGCCACATGATGGGAAAGTCGAGTGGAGGCGATAAAGCCTATCAAACGCCAAATTGGGAAGAAGCTGATGCTATAGTTGCCATTATGGAGGATAATGCTATGACAGGAACTGTTCATGGGAGAACAGTGACAGAGGGAAGTGGAATCACCAGAAACATACATAACTTCAAATTTCTGTGTGGCTTAGTGTTGTGGCATGACATACTGTTTGAAATAAATGTTGTAAGCAAGAGACTCCAAGGTGTTGACCTTGATATATCTGGAGCAATGGAACAACTGGACAAAGCAAAGTCATACCTACAGTCTTACCAGTCAGATGAGGGATTTCAAAACGTTCTGAAGAGTGCACAGAAGTTTGCAGAGGAACTTCACACTAAAGCTATTTTCCCACCCATTCAAGAATACAAGAACCACCGAAGAAGACGACATTTTGATTACGAGGAAGGGGATAATCCCATAAGAGACCCCAAACAACAATTCAAAGTTGAATTCTTTAACCAGGTGCTAGATTGTGCAATACAGTCAGTTGAAGAATCTTTCATGCAGCTCAAGGAACACAGCAGTATATTTGGGATGTTGTATGATATTCCAAAACTCCTCACTATACCTGAAGAATACCTACACCAGCAGTGCAGGGCACTAGAGACAGTGTTGACACATGATGACATGCGCGATATTGATGCGAGTGATTTAGGCGATGAACTGAAAGCCCTTTCAAGATACATTTCAGCAGGATCAACTCCAAAGGCTGTTCTGGAATACATGTGCACAAATAAGATGACCACCCTCTTTCCAAATGCTTTTGTTGCTCTGTGCATACTTCTAACACTTCCTGTAACAGTTGCCAGTGGAGAACGCAGCTTCTCCAAGCTGAAGTTAATAAAAACACATCTATGCTCCACAATGACACAGGAGAGGCTGGGGAGCCTTGCAACCATCTCAATGGAGCATGAGCCGGCCCAGACTGTGGACCTTCAGCAGGAAGCAGTTCAAATCTTTGCAACCAAGAAGGCATGGAAAGCACCACTTTGATTATTCAAACAGATAAAAATGCCAGTGTTTACTATGCAGATAAGAAAAGTTACATTTGCAGTTCAGGAGCTTGAAAGTTAAGTGTTACTTAAAATTTTTGAACAAGGCATTTTAAGTTGTTAGTTCTCCTTTATTGGGGTAGGTAGCAGAGCAGTACCATTAGAGGAGTAGAACAGGAAGAAGGCAGAATTGAGACCTTTCAAAGTTTTGGCCCAAGCGAGGGGGCATGGGGGCAGGGCCGGCTCCAGGGTTTTGGCCGCCCCAAGCAGCCAAAATAAATAAATAAATAAAAAGCCGCGATCGCGATCTGCGGCGGCAATTCGGCGGGAGGTCCTTCGCTCCGAGCAGGAGTGAGGGACCATCCGCCGAATTGCCACCGAACAGCTGGACGTGCCGCCCCTCTCCGAAGTGGCCGCCCCAAGCACCTGCTTGGTAAGCTGGTGCCTGGAGCCGGCCCTGCATGGGGGCATCATTTGAGCTCCCCGCCTCAGGTGCCAAAATGATGTGGGCCAGCCCTGGGTACTAACCTTTGAAATATTTTAGAAATTAGATTTTTAGTTCAATGACACAGGTCAATGTTAGAGATGACAATACACAGCTTCATATAAGGAATATGGAAAAGCTATGAGAGAAAGAAGTGGTGAAGGCAAAGTCCACAAACACATCCTTGCCTCTGCACTGAAGAGGAATGAAGAGCATGTTACAGCTCTTTCTAACTATGTCATCAACAACATGAAAAACCCATGTGATCCTGAATCAATCCAAAGGTGCTTATCAACATATCTACTGGACTGCATGTAACAGTAGATATGTCGGGGGGGAGGGATAGCTCAGTGGTTTGAGCATTGGCCTGCTAAACCCAGGGTTGTGAGTTCAATCCTTGAGGGGGCCATTTGAGGATTTAGTTGGGGATTGATCCTGCTTTGAGCAGGGGGTTGGACTAGATGATCTCCTGAGGTCCCTTCCAACCCTAATAATCTATGATTCTGTGATTAGAAGTACCGAGTCTCTACTGAAAATAGCAGATGTTGGTGAAGAACAAATGGAGAGATTTGCAAGAGTTGCACTTGATTCTGATGGGACATGTAGCTTCTTCCGGCTAGTCAAAAAATCTGGCATCAAAACATTTACTGATGTGGCCAAGACCAAATTTAAGTATGGCAAGGGAGGGACAGTCACTGCAGCTGTCAGTCCAGAAATTGTGTTCCACAGAGCCCTGTCCTTAGCAAGACACAGAGATGATGTTGCAGTAGTAACTGTTCTTAGTCACCCAAGAGGACTTGTTCCTATGTCCCTTTTCTATGCGAATGGGACAATAAGAACAGACTAAGCTGAATTAGGCATCAGACGGAAGCTCAAGCTGAAAGAATACATGAGCTAAGAGCATGCCGCACAGTGAACATCAGAGATGCTATGGCTGTCATGCAAATGATGGCTGGAGACAAGGTTGATGAATTGGCTGCTGAGTACCTGAGGCAGGTCCTAAAAGGATTTGACGAAGCTAATTTTGACGAAGTCTTTGACATATATGACAACAGTAACTCTGTGAAAGCTGCAGAAAGACAGCGCTGGACAGGATCTCAGGATGGATGCAAGAAATACCAGGTGGTTGGTGAACGCCTTGTGCCTCCATGGAAAATGGTTCTAAACATGGCATCCAACAAGCAGTCATTTGTAAAATTCTTCTGAATATATGGCTCAAAATGCACCTGAGAGTGTAGGAGCATCCCCACCACAGACATTCCTCCTTGCTGGAGGCTTTTCCAATGGTGTAGTAGCAAAGTCCATCACCAGGAGAGGTGGTATAGAAGCTCAAGGCTTGTACAATGCTGGGGAGGAAGCAGATCCAAAGTTGCTTCTTCTTGCTATATGTGCCAATATGGCTTTTGGGTCTCTTGCTATCAAAGGAACCATAGTAATTAGGTCACCTGTTACAGATGTCCTTGCTCTTCACTCATTTCCAACAAAAATGGAACACATAACGTGGGGTTGAAACAGGCACCATAACCAGCACAGTTGACACGCGTTACTTCTGCTTGTGCATGCAATTTTTGATGCCTTCCCTCCTGTTTTTCTGTAACATACCTCCTGCTGTACACGCATTAACAAGATGTGACTCTGTGTCATCCCTGTTTGGTAATGGTGGGGTGGTGGGGAATCTGTGTTTAACGTTGTCAAAACAAAGAGAGCTTACTGCTTCAGAGATCTTGCCCAATTGGGGGAGAGTGATGGACAAGCCACAATTTCTGCTGCAAGGAAGTTGGAAGCAGTGCTGTATGACCAGAACAAGAAAGAAAAGGAGACCCACAAAAACAAATTGCTGGTGCCTCAGTCTAGCTATCAAATAGGGCAAGTCACTGGCCAAACTTCCACCATGGGAGGACAGTTTTGAGGACCATGTCAAAAGAGCATCTTGGCAAACACAAATTTGGATGTCTTTGCACATTAGTAAACCAGTAATTGGATCACCATTGCAACATGGATGGAAAAATGTGGATGATGAACGACTTCCCGTATTCTTCACGGGCCTAATGGTATCTGAGGTTCTACAAGATCATATTTGTGCCTGTACCAGTGGAGGTTGCTGCACAATCAACTGCGTCTGTAGTCAGAACGATCTTCCTTGAACTGAACAGTGTACGTGCCAAGGCAATGAAGACTGCGGTAACCCATGCACTCTCAACAGAGGTCATAATGATGAACAAGATGATGATAATGTTGCTGAAAATGCTACCAGCACTATTACATTTCAATAGTACTGTGCAAATTTATTATTAGATTTTGTTTTACCCTTTAGATTGTTGTTGCGATGCTTTTGAGGTCATAAAGAAATCCAATTTTATGTCTAGAAATAACACACAGAGTCATTAAACAAATGCGGATTTTTCAAAGTGGACACTTTACTGTGTTGATGGTGTCATTGTTTATCCCCATTTCTATGGTAACAGCACCATTTGAGAGCTGCACATCCTACCTCATCTTAAAGTAGACATCATAAGCTTCAAATGAGGCATGAGGTTGTGGGTGGGTATGTGTAGAGCAGGTACATTAAGTCAACCAAATTGGTGGTGTCTGACGCTCACCCATTGGATGAATGTTCTGTAATGTCTGTTGCAAACAACAAATTTTAATGGCTATTCTTCCTAGCAAACTCATTCATTAGGCTAATCTCAGAAAACACACACAAAAGAAGTATCAAAGATGAAGAGAACTTGTTGAAAATGCTACTGAATACTGATCAAAAAAATCCTTTGTGGCGTTCGCTTGCCATGGCTCTCCTTAGAAGCAATCCCAAAAATTTCCCCTCAGAAGACCAACCCAAACTCTTGCTGGAGGCATTCCAGTTTCAGGCCCATCGCTAGGCCTCTCTCCTTCAGACAATAGAAAAATCCTTCTCGCAGCCTTCTCTCTGGCTTTTCGTGACTTGCTTCCTGCACTTGGTGTGTTTTCTGGCAGATACCTCCTACAAACTTTCTATAAAAAGCTTCCCATTGGCGTCTGATGGAGCAAAGAGCTCAGATGGGCTGACAACCTCAGCGCTGACATTTAGCAAAGGGAAAAACCTACAGTCGATTAGAACACTGACATCAGTGTCCAGCACTAAGTTACTCATATTTCCCTTCAATTCGCTTGACAGACAATGCAGGGAGTGTACTCAGGCATATATCAGTACTGCATACACTACTACGTTACAATCTCCAACTTCCTGGAGGCAACATTCCTTAAGGTAACGGGCTGGATTATTTGAAGCTTCCCCAGGCCTTTCATTAACACACTGCTGGATATTATGCAGATAGTGGGGGAGTCATACTTGGATACAGTTAGGGTGTCTAGTTCATAGGTTCATTAACTGTAAGGCTGAAAGGGACCATTATGATCATCTAGTCCAGTGATACTCCCACAAGTGGCTCTTTAATGTGTCTCCTGTGGCTCTTTGCAGCACATGATATTAACACACTGTGCAATTTAAATTATTAACCAATCAGGATGCTTTTACTGTGTTATTAGCCAGTTAAATTATCAACTGGCACTAAATTATTAACTTATTTGTTGTGAGAATAAATATGTAATTAAATATTTTCCCTATCCTTTATTTAAATATGAATAGTACTATAGTAAATCATGAATTCACACGACTGGCTCTTTTGAGTAGTGTTGATCGCTAATTTGGCTCCTGAACCACCGAGGGCTGAATATCACTGATCTAGTCTGACCTCCTAGCACAGATCAGAGAATGCACTGTTTTGATTCCTGCAATAGAAGGAATTATTCTTCCCTCCTATTCCAGTGGCACCAATGAACCCAATGAGTGGTGTTTGAACTAGAGCGTAGCTCTCAGAAAGCCTCTGGGAAACTGTTCCACTGAATACTTACCCTCCGTGGTAAAAATCGCCTTTTATTTCCAGTATGAATTTTTCTAATGTCAGGGTCAAAGCTTCTTGTATCGATGCATGAAACAATCTAACATGAGTCACTGAAACCATGGCATTGGAGACAAGTGAGATGGGATGAAATTCCGTCTGTTTCAGGTATTTGTGCCATCCTTATCACTGCAGTCTCTGGGCTGGGCGGAGCCGCTTCATATACCCAGGAAACATAGGCCATTTTTAATACTACCGTCTTTCCCCGAAAGTAAGACATCCCCCGAAAATAAGACCTACTTCCAGTTTTGCCTCTCGCTGTAATATAAGGCATCCCCCCGAAAATAAGACCTCCCCGATAATAAGGCCACCCCGGAATATAAGGCCCCGAAGCTACCGTAAGGCGTCTGACTCCTCTGGACTGTAGCGGCGGGCGCCGCCGCGCAGCTCACTGATTGGCCGCAACAATAAATGTGTACCGTATTCTTCTTCATGGAAAAATAAGACCTCCCCTGAAAATAAGACCTAGCGCATCTTTGGGAGCAAAAATTAATATAAGACACTGTCTTATTTTCGGGGAAACAGGGTATTTGTACGTTGCCCATGTGTGGCTCGGTACAGCAGGACTGGATTATGCCACCCTTCCTCACGGTGGGCTTGATTCTCCGTTGCTCTGCCCCTGTGTAGTCATTAAAAATGGGGCATATTGGAAAATGGGGGGGGGGGGGTGAATCCCACAGAAATGGTGCTTTTAAAAAAAAAAAAAAACCTGAAACTTTCACAAGCCAACTTTCAATTTGTGAAATTTCCTGTTTCTCCAACAAAATCAGCACGTTTTGGTTTTTCCCTCCTTTTTAAAACTTTGCCACTGAAATAGGGTGAGGGCTGGGGGAAGGGAGCTGTTTTGAAGATCCGATCCGTAATGATTTCCTCTCCTTGGGCTTTGAACCCACAGCCTTCAGCACTAAAGTCATTGGTTCTCTACTATTGGAACTAAGAGTACTGCCGTTAGCTGGTAGCAGGCCCACCGATTTGGGGGTGGGGGGGCAATTGCCCCGGGACCCGGGCTGCAGGGCACAGGCGACACCGGGGGTGGGTGGGAAGGGTCGGCCGCCCGCCCTCCCCAGATGCCTGCCCAGGGCACTCGACCCAGCCCCAGCTGTGGGGAGGAAGAGGTGGGGCCAGAGCCTCTCCTCTTCCAGCCACGCTGCCTGCTGCAGCACAGCCGCTGCCCTGGGGCTCAGCTTCTCTAGGGACAGTGGCCGAGTGAGCCAGAGCCCTCCCCGGCGTGCTCCGAGTCGGCTCCTGTCCCCAGGAAGGGGGGTGGTTCCCGGATTGGGGGGGGGGGCGGCCTACTGCTGCCACCGCCAGGCAGCTGCTGTGCTGCACCGGGCAGCCTCCGGGAGTGGCTCCAGAGCCAGGCTGCCAGGAGAGCAGCCGAACAGCCAGGGGGGAGCCGGGCCAGCGCAGCAGCAGGACAGAGCCCCCCACCTAGGTAACGTGGGATGGGAAGGAGGGGATGGGAAGATCGTGGGGGGCCCTGGGCTGGGGGTGGGGTCACGTGGTGGGGTCACATGTCCCCCCCCTTAGCTGGTACCCCATTTTGTGTCCCTCCCACTAGTCACCTCTAGCAGGGCTCCTAGACGCGTGCAGGGTGGTACCGGCGGCGGCAAAGGCAGACAGGCGGGCATGTGGAAGCCCTGGCCATGCCGGAAGAGCACGCCCAGCAGCGCAGCCAGCGTCCCCCTTGACTGTTCTGCCCTGGAACCCGAAATTGCTGTCAGCGGGCCTGGCTGGTAGCAATAGTAGGTTCTTATCCTCTTTTGTGAACCCACTGCTAACAGCCTGCTTAGTGTGTTATATAAACAGTAGAGTGCCATTAGTCAGTGTCTAGCGGTATAGACCAGCAAGACCTTTCCCCAAAGAGCTTACAATCTAATATTGTGCCTTCCAGGATCAGTCTTGTCTTGGGCGGGGGGGTGTGGGGGTTCGTTCTAGGGGAATCTCCATTTTTTCCTCCCAACAGCCAGCAGCAGCCATCGGTATTTTAACTT
Organism: Terrapene triunguis; assembly: GCF_002925995.2. Lineage (NCBI taxonomy): Eukaryota > Metazoa > Chordata > Testudines > Emydidae > Terrapene > Terrapene triunguis. The sequence continues at coordinate 280,752 of NW_020664984.1, read as the reverse complement.
TACCACGCAGAAGAACCTGCCCACAAGAAAAGGAAAGAAACAGAAAAATCCATGTAATTTTACAACCTCCCTTAGTTTGTTAGATTGTCCCTGTGTGGGTATGAGTTACTGGTGCCTGAGGAAAACTACATGACACCTCATCTAACAAATTAAATGTTTCCATGCAATTAAAATGAAGCACTCAGCCTTAGTGTAATAAACTTAAGGCTATTAGTATTCATAGTGCTGTTGCCTTCATTGTGTTTTACAGTGCCATAAATATGAGCTCAGCATGATGGCTCAGCAGGCACCGGGTATGGAGAAAAATATCTTGTAATATTTTGTTATTAAAACATTAAAAAGTCCTTTCCTTGAACACACACGTTTTAAAATGTGCTTGAATTGGAGCCTCTGCTTTTCGTCTTGCAGTTATGTGCTGAGATATTACATCATAGCCTCTTGCGGGCCGGTGCTGTGAGAGATGAAGGCCTGGTCCAAAGCCAAAAGAAGTCATTGAGAGTCTTTCTGGTTAGAGCTGGCCGAATAATGGATTTTTGGTTCGCTGGCAATTCCAAAGGAAAGAGAGATCATCTCAGGTTGAACTGAAACCCTTTTTTTTTTTTTTGGTAAATTTTTGGTGGGTTGAACAAAATGCTTGACCTGAAATGAAACATTTCATAGACTTTGAGGACTTGTCTATACTGTGGGCTAAATTGGCGCCACTGCGATCGATGCAGCGGGCATTGATTTAGCGGGTCCGGTGAAGATGCAATAAGTTGACAAGAGCGCTCTCCCATCGACTTAAGTAATCCACCCCAACGAGAGGCAGAAGCTATATCGATGGGAGAGTGTCTCCCATTGACACAGAGTGGTGTAGACAGCGCGTTAAGTCGATGTAAGTTACGTCGACTTAAGTAACTTACGTAGCTTAAATAGCATCATTTACACTGCTAGTGTAGACTAGGCCTGAGAGTTTAACATTTAATTTAAAAAAAAAGAATTGAAGGAAATTTTAAAACAAACAGTAGTTTGGAACTGAACAAGTGAAAACTTTCATTTTGAAAATATCAAAATGAGAGTTTTGAGTTTTTCAGAAGTTTTCCCCCCCCATCATGAACAATTCAACAAAAACAACAAGAATCTGTTAAATGTTTGTGTTCCTGATTCTTCATTTTTTTGCCAGAAAAAGGTTTTGTTTGCAAAATTTCCCCCTATTCTTTCCCAAAACCTATTGAAATCCTCGTGAGTCTTTACAGAGACTGCAATGAGCTTAGGATAAGGATCCAAGTGCTGATGCGGAGCCTGCCACACTAGGATCATAGAATCATAGAATATCAGGGTTGGAAGAGACCTCAGGAGGGCATCTAGTCCAACCCCCTGCTCAAAGCAGGACCAATTCCTAGGATATGCTCTAGGAATTATTTTGGGGCAGTTCCCTGGCCTGTGTTATACAGGAGATCAGACTAGATGATCACAGTGGTCCCTTCTGGCCTTGGAATCTATGAATTCTTGTGTGGCACTCGTCAGAGTAGTCAAAGGAACTGAGGCTGATCCAATAAATTTGGAGGCTGAAGGGCTCTCAGATGTTTTTATAGCATGGACCACATTTTAACACAGAGCTCTGCTCGTGGGCCTACCTCCCCTTCCACTGGTGATCATGCAATATTCTCGCTGACCTGGATAAAATAGATTAGAAAAGTGTCTATGGATTTTGAGCTGTAACTAATGCAAAGCCCACTGAACTCAATGGGAGCCTTTCCAACGGGAGTCAATGGGCTTTTGAGTTGGACTCTAAGTGACCAATCATGTCACTTTCTCTATTGCTCTAGTTTTGAATGTCACGCGTGACTCCCAGTACTTCCTTTGGGAGACTGTTCAGAACCTGGGAGATATCGCTCTCAGGATTCTTTTTCTTGATACTCAGCCTAAATTTTCACGGTCTAATTTTCATCCCTTAATGCCTGGTTATACTCCCTTGAGTCACCCTGAATGATTCCCTGACCTACCTTTTGTTTACACCCTTCCTAGATATGTAGCCTGTGATATTCCACACCCCAGCCTCCTTGGCTAAGCTATGCATATTTGAATTCATTTTGAGAGCAGGGTTTCAACTGTTCTAATAAAATCCCATAAACCTTTTATCTGCTAGTGGTTTCTGCTAAAAATAGCAAACAGTGGTATCTGGCAAGACTTACTCTTTATAAACACATGCCTATGGCTTACAGGTGGGTTTTAAAAAAATCCACTAGATCTCTAGTGATTTCTCTCAATGTTTGTTCTATTATTCATTGGGTTAGAATTGTCAGGATTACGTTCCTTTTTCATAGGCCATATTTTGTTTCCATTTCCCACAGGTATTGCATTTGTTTTTCTCCAGCCTTCCAGTACCACTCCAATTCACCATGATATTTCAGAAATACTGTTGGTTGATGGTTTAAAAAATGTTGTTAGGTAATTCCCTTAACGTCTCACGCCATGTAGCCTAGATGACTGATTTACATTGTGTATGCTCACACTTTCCAAGTACTCCCTCACCTGCTCTTTCGTCCAGATCTTTAAAGGTCCTGAGGCAACTAATACCCATTGATCTCATTGGGATTTAGGCACCAAAATAGTTTAGAGGATCTGAGCCTTTATCAAGACTCATCTTCACTCCTTAGACATCCAGTCCATTATTCTTTATTGTTACAGACCGATTGAAAATAAAGAGCGTGGTATCGCTGCTATTTGAGTCCTCATCCATTCCATGCTCCTTCTTAAGCCATCCTCACCACTCCGACTGAGGGCTTTGACAATATACTCCGTATTATGCCCAATAAGGACAAATGCACAGTACTCCACTTAGGAAGGAACGATCAGTTGCACACATACAAAATGCGAAATGACGGCCTAGGAAGGAGTCCTGCAGAAAGGGACCTGGGGGTCATAGTGGATCACAAGCTAAATAGGAGTCAACAGTATAATAATGTTGCAAAAAAAGCAAACGTCATTCTGGGATGTATTAGCAGGAGTGTTGTAAGCAAGACACGAGAAGTCATTCTTCCACACTACTCCTCAACTGGAGTATTGTGTCCATTTCAGGAAGGATGTGGACAAATTGGAGAAAGCCCAGAGAAGATCAACACAAAATGATTAAAGGTCTAGAAAACATGACCTATGAGGGAAGATTGAAAAAAGGGTTTGTTTAGTCAGGAGAAGAGAAGACTGAGAGGGGACATAACAGTTTTCAAGTACATAAAAGGTTGTTACAAGGAGGAGGGAGAAAAATTGTTGTTCTTAACCTCTGAGGATAGGACAGGAAGCAATGGGCTTCACTTGCAGCAAGGGACGTTTAGGTTGGACATTGGGAAAAACTTCCTAACTGTCAGGGTGGTTAAGCACTGGCATAAATTGCCTAGAGAGGTTGTGGAATCTCCATCACTGGGGATTTTTAAGAGCAGGTTGGACAAACACCTGTCAGGGATGGTCTAGATAATACTTAGTCCTGCGTTGAGTGCAGGGGACTGGACTAGATGATCTCTCAAGGTCCCTTCCAGTCCTCTGATTCTATGATTTTATATTATTTATGAAAATATGCTTATGATATGGATGTGACATAACTGAGATGTACTTTATGAAAGATGGGTCTTGGAAAGTATAATTGGAAAGGTTATGATCTACTGAACGTGAGTATCCAATTTGTATGCCTGTATTATTTCTGTATCTGAAGTTAGGAATATGAACTATGTAACAATTACAACTGGGTGTTATTGGAAAGACCAGACGACAGGCCATAAAATTTGATGGGCCATTAGGGAGAAACAAGGAGACTGTGAAGCTACTAATCTCTCTCCTTCCTGGGAGGCATCCTGGGACGTAACTGTGACACTACTAGGTTTGGAGGTCTTGTCACCTAACATTATCTTGGACTTCTTGTAACTTTCCACTAAAAGGGAAGGGGCGGGTGTCAAGTTTTGGAAACAAAGGATTTCTGCCTTATGTTAATCTTATTTAAGGGTGGGGAGGAAGGCAAAGGGGACTCTCCTTGATTGCCTACCCAAAAAGAAGGACTGCTGAAAGAACCCAAAGGGACAAAGGAACTAACCTGAACGGAAAGGCAGGGGAGAGTCTAGACTGAGACCAGGGTCCAGTCTGTAAGAAGAAATAACTGGAATTCTGAGCTACAGAAAGTCTGCATCCGGCCTAATTCAACATCTAGGGTGAGAAACTACATTTTGTAACCTGTTTCTTTAGTGAATCAAGCTTAGTCTGCGTGTTTTGTTTTATTTGCTTAGTAATCTGCTTTGTTCTGTTTGCTAGCTCTTTAACTATGTAAAAATCTACTCTTTCTAGTTAATAAATTTGTTTTGTTTATTATTAAACCCAATTTCTGTAATTTCTAACTGAGGGGGGCAAGAAATTGTTCATATCTTCCTCCACATTGAGGGAGGGGGCGAATTTATGAGCTTGTATTGTATAGGTTAGTGGAAGACAATATCCCTTTGGGTCTGCATTCCAAGGGAGGTGGACACCTCACTGCTGGGGCAAGTCCCTTATGCTGAGTCTTCCCAGAGCTGATCTCAGTGTCTGTGTCATTCTGCGGCGGGGTGTGGACCTGCCTGGGTGTGTGCTGGAGGAGGCTTAAGAGCCTGGCTCAGCAAGACAAGGTTAAAGGGTGCCCAGGCTGGCTGGGCTCAGTGGTATCCCAGTACATCAGGTGGCATCTTAAAGGGGGGCAACATGTCACAGGCTTGTCTCCACTTACTGGGGGACCGACGCGCGGTGATTGAGCCACCAGGGGTCGATTTAGTGGGTCTAGCGAAGAGCCGCTAAATCAACCGCTGATCGCTCTCTCATCGACTCCAATTCTCCACCTGAATGAGAAGCATAAGGTCAGTCGACGGGAGAGTTTCTCTCGTCGACCCAGCGCGGTGTAGACACCGCAATAAGTCGACCTAAGGTTTGTCAGGGAGAACTGGAAGTCCTGGCACAGTCAAGGAACTATGATGTGATTGGAATAGCAGAGACTTGGTGGGATAACTCACATGACTGGAGTACTGTCATGGATGGATATAAACTGTTCAGGAAGGACAGGCAGGGCAGAAAAGGTGGGGGAGTTGCATTGTATGTAAGAGAGCAGTATGACTGCTCAGAGCTCCGGTATGAAACTGCAGAAAAACCTGAGAGTCTCTGGATTAAGTTTAGAAGTGTGAGCAACAAGGGTGATGTCGTGGTGGGAATCTGCTATAGACCACCAGACCCAGGGGATGAGGTAGACGAGGCTTTCTTCAGGCAACTAACAGAAGTTACTTTAGATCACAGGCCCTGGTTCTCCTGGGGGACTTCAATCTGCTGGGACAGCAATACAGCGATCCACGGACAATCCAGGAAGTTTTTGGAAAGTGTAGGAGACAATTTCCTGATGCAAGTGCTGGAGGAACCAACTAGGGGCAGAGCTCTTCTTGACCTGCTGCTCACAAACAGGGAAGAATTAGTAGGGGAAGCAAAAGTGGATAGGAACCTGGGAGGCAGTGACCATGAGATGGTTGAGTTCAGGATCCTGACACAAGGAAGAAAGGAGAGCAGCAAATACGGACCCTGGACTTCAGAAAAGCAGACTTTGACTCCCTCAGGGAACTGGTGGGCAGGATCCCCTGGGAGAATAACATGAGAGGGAAAGGATTCCAGGAGAGCTGGCTGAATTTTAAAGACTCCTTAATGAGGTTGCAGGAACAAACCATCCCAATGTGTAGAAAAAATAGTAAATATGGCAGGCGACCAGCTTGGCTTAACAGTGAAATCCTTGCTGATCTTAAACACAAAAAAGAAGCTTACAAGAAGTGGAAGATTAGATAAATGACCAGGGAGGAGTATAAAAATATCGCTCAGGCATGCAGGAGTGAAATCAGGAAGGCCAAATCACACTTGGAGTTGCAGCTAGCAAGAGATGTTAAAAGTAACAAGAAGGGTTTCTTCAGGTATGTTAGCAACAAGAAGAAAGTCAAGGAAAGTGTGGGCCCCTTACTGAATGGGGGAGGCAACCTAGTGACAGAGGATGTGGAAAAAGCTAATGTACTCAATGCTTTTTTTGCCTCTGTTTTAACGAACAAGGTCAGCTCCCAGACTATTGCACTGGGCAGCACAGCATGGGGAGAAGGTGACCAGCCCTTTGTGAAGAAAGAAGTGGTTCAGGACTATTTAGAAAAGCTGGACGAGCACAAGTCCATGAGGCTGGATGCGCTGGATCCGAGGGTGCTAAAGGAGTTGGCGGTTGTGATTGCGGAGCCATTGGCCATTATCTTTGAAAACTCATGGCGATCGGGGGAGGTCCCGGATGACTGGAAAAAGGCTAATGTAGTGCCCATCTTTAAAAAAGGGAAGAAGGAGGATCCGGGGAACTACAGGCCAGTCAGCCTCACCTCAGTCCCTGGAAAAATCATGGAGCAGGTCCTCAAGGAATCAATTCTGAAGCACTTAGAGGAGAGGAAAGTGATCAGGAACAGTCTGCATGGATTCACCAAGGGAAAGTCATGCCTGACTAACCTAATTGCCTTCTATGATGAGATAACTGGCTCTGTGGATGAAGGGAAAGCAGTGGACATGTTATTCCTTGACTTTAGCAAAGCTTTTGATACGGTCTCCCACAGTATTCTTGCTAGCAAATTAAAGAAGTATGGGCTGGATGAATGGACTATAAGGTGGATAGACATCTGGCTAGATCATCGAGTTCAATGGGTAGTAATCAGTGGCTCCATGTCTAGTTTGCAGCCGGTATCAAGTGGAGTGCCCCAAGGGTCGGTCCAGGGGCCAGTTTTGTTCAATATCTTCATTAATGATCTGGAGGATGGTGTGGATTGAACCCTCAGCAAGTGTGCCGATGACACAAAAGGAGTAGTAGATATGCTGGAGGGTAGGGATAGGATACAGAGGGACCGAGACAAATTGGAGGATTGGGCCAAAAGAAATGTGATGAGGTTCAACAAGGACAAGTGCAGATTCCTGCAGTTAGGAAAGAAGAATCCCATGCACTGCTACAGACTAGGGACCGAATGGCTAGGAAGCAGTTCTGCAGAAAAGGACCTAGGGGTTACAGTGAACGAGAGGCTGGATATGAGTCGAGGGTGTGCCCTTGTTGCCAAGAAGGCTAATGGCATTTTGGGCTGTATAAGTAGGAGCATTGCCAGCAGATCGAGGGATGTGATCATTCCCCTCTATTTGGCATTGGTGAGGCCTCATCTGGAGTACTGTGTCCAGTTTTGGGCCCCACACTACAAGAAGGATGTGGAAAAATTGGAAAGAGTCCAGCGGAGGGCAACAAAAATGATTAGGGGGCTGGGGCACATGACTTACGAGGAGAGGCTGAGGGAAGTGGGATTGTTTAATCTGCAGAAGAGAAGAGTGAGGGGGGATTTGATAGCAGCCTTCAACTACCTGAAGGGGGGTTCCAAAGAGGATGGAGCTCAGCTGTTCTCAGTGGTGGCAGATGACGGAACAAGGAGCAATGGTCTCAAGTTGCAGTGGGGGAGGTCTACGTTGGATATTAGGAAAAACTATTTCACTAGGAGGGTGGTGAAGCACTGGAATGGGTTACCTAGGGAGGTGGTGGAATCTCCTTCCTTAGAGGTTTTTAAGGTCAGGCTTGACGAAGCCCTGGCTGGGATGATTTAGTTGGGGATGGTCCTGCTTTGGGCAGGGGGTTTGACTAGATGACCTCCTGAGGTCCCTTCCAACCCTGATATTCTATGTCGACTCCAGCTACATTATTCAGGTAGCTGGAGTTGCGTAACTTAGGTCAGCTTAGCCCCGTAGCATTGACCTGCCCAGAGATTTACCCATCGCAACATGAAACACAGTTAGTTATGTTTTGAAAAAGAGTTTCATTTAGCCAACATTAAGGGATGAACACTCTCAAGAGCTGACCCTGAGCCAGCTCATGTAGATACTTGTAGCTAATCTATCACAAATATACTTTATAAAATACCCAAGTATTCGGAGACTTCAGCCAAATAGATTAGAGCATTCAATTCAAAGCCAAAGAATCGGAGATTCACAAAAGTTACTTACTGGAAGAATTTGAATAAAACACAATGGAAGAGCCTCCTCTGCCTACTTCCCCAAATGCCCTTAAACTTTACAAGCAGACACGACAGGGCCATATGGATCCTACGCACATAACCTAAAGAACAAAGCACTTACCATTTACAGTACATAAATCTAGGGAGCTTTCAATATGGATGATCATAAAACAAGGAAGCACTAGAGGTCAGATCGCTTCTCTGATGGCAATAAAAAAAAAACCCCAACAATGCACGAAGCGAATTCCTTGCCTTCAGAGTTCTGGCAGGACTAATGTCTTTCATCATTACAAAATGAAGCGACACTCAGACATAAATAAAAGGAAGCGAAAAACAGCAAGTTACATTAATGCTGAAAGGGAGCGATAGCTGAAGCGTGGAGGTTGCTTAGAGTCTGTGGGGCCAACCTCCTTCATCGCTGGCACTATGTAACTGAAGGCATTTGCATAGTTCCACCATTGTACTGTCAAGGCTCTGCACAGCTTCTGTCATCCCAAAGAACAGCACCACCATATTAGCAGTAATCATGTTTATCAGGCTAGGGCCTAAGGGGCAGCCCTGAATGCAGCCCTATTGTGCTAGGCACTGCACAAGCACAGAGTAGTAGATGGTCCCTGTCCCAAAGAGCTTACAGTCTAAATAGACAGACACAAGGGGAGGGGCAGAACAAGCCAGCCGAGGGAACGATATGATGGTGGCAAATGGCCTGTTAGTTCCATGATGTTTTTTGGAGGTGGGGTGGGTTTGTTGAGGAGGGTGACACTAGCCCTTTAAGAGAGAAGAGACTAGTACAGCTGGGACTGATCAGCTGACCCCAGTTGGGCTTATCAGAAGGCATCTGCGGGAGTTTGGCAGGTGAGACTTGCTAGAGACCAGGAGATTGTAGGAGGTCCTGGAAGGAAGCTGTAGGTGTTTCTGGGGAAAGGCTGAAGGCAGGAGAGCAGAAGAGGGATCTGCTAGCTGACCTCCCAAAGCCAGGACCACTGGGCTGCAGTGTGCTGAAGGCCAGAGAGCAGCAGAGCTGCTGACTTCTAACCCAGATTGCCGAAACCCAGGGCTGAAGAATGGGGAACAGCCAGGGACGTATCCTCAGATGTCTCTGCACTGGAGGGCGGGAGCCAGGGCAACAGTGGCTGAAGTACAAACAGTGAACCCATTGCTCCAGGAGCCCAATTGACTGGGTTTTCTCGTGGGGATGGAAGAGGGGGTATGGGAATGAATCCTCCCTGCCCAATGCGTTGGCTTGGCTCAGGGAGGCCGCACAGCCCAGGGGCCCTTCCACCCTCACGGCAGGAGGGGAAGGCCTGTGGATTCCAGTATCTCCACAGGCAGCAAAGATCCAGCCTGTTTTCAGGCCCATCTCCCTGGTAATAAGAGCAGCGGCACAGTCGGGTGAGTTTCAGCTCAGTTACTCGGGCACGGGTACTCAGTCAGGCCTCATTTGGCGCTGACTGGTGCCCTAAGCACATGGACCAAGGCATGACTGGGCTGCAGACCGTGAACTTCCTTTTGCACCCCCAGAGATGATCCCCCGCCCTCTGCCCCCGAGTCCGGGCTGAGGCAGAGGGACTGGGCAGCAAGGAGGAAGCTTGTCTTGCTGATTCCCCCTACTGTATCTGCTCTAGCTAAAGGCCTTCAGTCCTCTGTCAATTGTTCACCTATCACTGGCATTAACTATGCCTGGGGAGAGAGAGACCGACAATACAGGCTCTCTCACCAGAGATGTCTCTGTGTGCTATATTTTCCATGTGGCCTGTCACTGAGCCTTTTAATTGCCCTTTCTCTCCCTCTCCGACAACGGGCATCACTCTTCCTTGAGGACTCGTCCGCTAGAGGTGGGTGGTGGCTTTATTAAAGTCTGTCTTCCCTCAAATGTCAGGAACCGAAGCTGTCACACAACCAGCACTTGCACGGCCAACCTCGGTCGTTCATGATCTGACGTGGAGCCTTCCGGGGATGGCTTTGATCCAGGCTGGCATCTGACACATTAGCACTCTGTGCCAGCCAGGAAAATATGCTGTCCGTGACATGGGCCAAAGGGTGGAGAAGGCCAAAGACCAAGAGAGAAATGTCCCTCTTATCAGTATCCATTTGGGCATGTCTTCAAACTGACGTCTCTCCCAGCTGCCTAATAAATACCTCAGCCTCTACGGAAACAGCATGTGGCAGAAGGATCTTGCAAGAGGCTGTATTTCCACCTCCATTTGGGTCATGTCTCCGATCTCCTTTTTAAACCCCTCCCAGGCTGGTGCTGGGGTGTCACTGCCTGACTCGTGACCTTGCTGAGGAGAGAACTGAGCAAGGGGGTTCATGCGAGGGGAGTACAGAGGCGAGGGAGCGACAGGGCACTACCAGGGAGTGTCAGTGCAAGGGAGGCCACAGGGGGAAAGCTGAGATGGGAAGGAGAGGTTGAAATACTGGTTTAAAAAAATGGAACTAGGGACAGCTGGTTTCTGAGGTAAAGAGAGATACAAGAATAGGAAAAAAAGATGAGAGTAAATCAAAGGGAAGAGAGCAAACGCCACAGGAAGGGGGTGGGGGGAGAAAGGGAGAGGATGAAAGGAAGCTGGAAGCAGAGACCAGAGGGAAGCAAGCGAGAGGGAAGGATGGCTTAGTGGTTAGGGGCATTAGCCTGGCAAATTGAAATCCCTGTGTGAGTTTGGGCTGGTCACTTAGACCCAGATCCTCAGCGGTATCTAGGCACCTAACTCCCATAGACAGCGGGCATTAGGCACCTAAATACCTTTGAGGATCTGAGCCTTAGTCTCTCTGCACCACAGTTTCCCCTCTGTGGGGGGGGGGGGGGGGGGGGAGTAATGGCACTGCCCTGCCTCCCAGCAGTGTTGGGAGGAGAAATATATGAAGGGTCGTGAGGCGCTCAGGTGGAAATGGGGCCCATGTAAGTACCTAAGATAGATAGAAGGGGAGCAATGGGCAAGGAAAGACACAGCCTGCAGGGGAGACGAATGCTTGATTTCTTCCTGTGCTGACACGGCACTCTTCGCCTGGCAGCCATCCCGGAGCTCCACGTTGGGAGCAGGGAGCGCTAGAAAGATGTTGCGTTGGGGATTAGGCAGCGTCCTGCGGCATGTGCGTGGCGTCGTCTACATATCTGTCACGTCGTCCCAGCAGGAGTTGTTTTCAGAGCCTGGTTTGGGACAGAGGGGAATGTTCCTAAATAACGCCAAGGAACCAGGCTGTGACCTCGCCCAGTCACTCAGACTAGCGGTCCCACGGATGTTAATGTGTGAATAACCAGTCAAGGGGGCCCAACGAAATTAAGGAGGGAAACAGTGATTGCTGGCAAACTGGCACCAAACTGCCATGAGGGCGGCAGCTTCTCCTCCAGTCAATGAGGATGCAGCAGCCAGTGACCCCAGAGGGCATCCAGATTCCAGATGTAACAACATGCCAGGCTAGATGGTCTGTGGGGATTGAACTTCGGAGCTCAGCGTACAATGGTATGGGCCTCTACTGCTTGAGAAGATAAAATATCAGCACATTAACTCAAACCACTAGAGGGGACAGAGTTGTACTGTTAGCAGGGGCCGCACAGACAAGTCATTCAGCAGCATTATTCATTTTCTGACATTTGTCTTTTTGCTCACTAAATTATTCTGATATTTAACCTCATCCTGCTGGCCAGATACTCTGCATACGGTGCTTAACAGGTTGATGTCTCGGTTGCTACTGTGGCTGTTCTGGAAACTCTGGTGAAAGAGTTGGGGAGGAGGGTGTCTTGGTTGCTAGTTGTTCTGAATAATAAAATTTCACATAACATCCCTGAGCACCTCACAAATAGATCACCTCACTTCATCCACCACTATAATGTAGCCACCTCTGGGGAGGAAACTCGGCAGCTGTTTATACACAACAACTCTACCCAACATCCTGGGACAGTGGGTGAATGCTTCATCCAACTGAAACGGTCGGGAATAGTTTGGGAGGTGGAAGGTAATTACTCAGGCTGGAATTTGGCTGGGACAGGAAGTGAAACCTCAGGCCAAATTCCACCCTGAAGTCGTTCCTCTTTGCGCCATGGCTGCATTTGGCCACTTGCTTCCCCAGCAAGCGCGTGCCTGGGGCGGCAAGCCACGGGGGCGGCCTGCCGGTCGCCGTCAGAGCGGCAATCAGGCTGCCTTTGGCGGCGTGCCTGCGGGAGGTCCGCTGGTAATGCGGATTCGGCGGCAATTCGGCGGCGGGTACGCTGAAGGCGCAGGACTGGCAGACCTCCCGCGGCATGCCGCCGAATCCGCGTTACCAGCGGACCTCCTGCTGGCGTGCCGCCGAAGGCTGCCTGACTGCCGTGCTTGGGGCGGCAAAATACATAGAGCCGCCCCTGTTCCCCAGTGCGCTAGGAGGTGTAAGGCTCACAGGCAATCAAGGCTTTCGTTTTGTATACACCACCACCTAACAACACCCTGCCGGAGCGCTGACTGAGCAGTGATGAGGAGGAAAGAGCTCCACCTACTGTCCAAAAGTCTTCGCTGGCTTCCTCGAGCATAGACCCTACTGTGAATCTAGGCCAAGGTCTGTTTGGCAAGAGATGTTGTCTCTTGCTCTCCGTTTGTCTTGTTCACCGTGTGAAAAAGATCTTTCTGATGAAACAGCTGTTCAGAACTGGGGAGCATGCAAACTCCACAGGGCAGGTGTCTGCCTTAGGCCCACCATAGACAATGTAGACTTCCTTAGAGATACTCATGGGCCTCGAGCTATGTCTTAGAGTCTGCTGACACTGAGGATTGCTGGGATCCAAGGCCAGCCCCAGAGGTCACTGTGCCACTGCAGACCCCGACTGCAGACCAGGCAAGACAAGGCAAATTAGCCCAGATTGAAAGCATTTGTGAGCTGGGGTAACCTGCATACTGCGGAGCCTGGAAAGGGTGTAAGGTAAAGCAGGGTGGGGGCTGCTTTAAGGTGGAGGAGAGTTAGAAGGGCAGACCCATCAGCCTATGAGGCAGCCCCACGAGACTATCGGATTTCTAATTTTTCTACAGCTCTGGAACCCGCATTAGTGCCAGCGGGAGTCTGTCTCCCTCTAGTGGCTGGGGGAGGTTGATGGGGTTATGTAAGAGGTTTATGAGTTTACTACTCCACGGTATCAGAGCTGGTCTTTTAGCTCGAGCAGCCAAGGCTGATGCTTTTAGATCTCGGGGATGCTAGAGTTCATTGAGATGTCATTGATAACGGGGGAACACGACCCCTCATTCTCTTCACCAACCAACGGTGTCCCAGCTGCTTTCCTAAGTACCTGTCCTCTCGACACCCACGAAGCAAGGCTGCTGTGTCCGCAAGAAAGCTGGGAGGCTCCCTGCTCTGCTGGTAATTATGGGGCATATATTTATATATAAAAAAAAAGAGCTTTGAATAATACTCAACCACAGACACAAATTGCACCTTTTCACACCAGCTTCCGAGACAGAATAGTGTTTGTTTGGGACAGATGCTGTAGGGGCTGGGTTCATTTAAACAAATCTGTCTGTTTCCCTGAGATGGCAGATTGCAATTATGGCACAGCAAGCTGGTTAGAACAGGCAGATCCGTATTTCCGAATTTTGTTTGTTCTCCCTCTCCGGGGGGGGTGGGGGGTGGAGCTCTTCTGACAGAAGCCGTGGTCTGAGAGTGCAAATCCACTGCTGGAATTAGTCACTACTCACACAAGCCTGACTAACGAGGCTGCTGCTTCGTTCTCTGCTGATCTATATTCTTTTTAGAGTTCGAGAACTTTTTTTTTTCCTTTTTGGCTGAAGGACATTTAGCGCTGACGGTAATTGGGGGAATTTAAGTCTGGTGCTTGCTTGTTTCAGACTCCCAGATTACAGTTCTCCCTTGGAACCAAACAACATACATAAATCTGGGTCAGATGCTCAGCTGTTGCAGACTGGCATAGCTCCATTGACTTCAGTGGATGATCTGATCTACACCAGCTGAGGAACTTACTCTGCTGTTTAAAGTACAGTGTTTACTTTACTGGTGGTATTATAGAGACAAGGTGTGTGAGGTAATATCTTCTGCTGGCAGAAGAGACAAGCTTTCAAGCTACACAGAGTTCCTCTTCAGGTCTGGGAAAGGTACTCAGAGCATCACAGCTAAATACTAGATGGAACAGGTTGTTTATCTTAAGGAGTTAACATGCATTTCAAGGGACAGTTGAAGGTGAAGTGGCCCATTAACACCCCTCCAGTCCTAGGGGGAAAGGAAGGGACAGGGAGGGAAAGGCAGCTGGGGGGGTGGTTAGTGGGTTACAGATTGTTTTAATACTCCATAAATCCGGTGTCTCTGTTCAGGCCATGATTTGTAGTGCCTGGCAAAGTTATGAATTTAAGGCTCATCTCTTGAAAGTAATGTGCAGGTTTCCTTTGGAAATGAGGACTGATAGGTTAGACAGAGAGTGACAGCTTTGTGAAAAGTGTTCACCCACAGGTGACAGGGTGTTTTTGTCTTTTATCATTTTCCTACGTGAGTTCATTCACGCGTGTGTAGTGATTGTCTGCTTTCACACACACAATTGTTGTTGGAGCATTTAGTGCACTGGATGAAGTACATCAGATATTGTGATAGGCCTGAGTAGGACCCCAGGGTCTTTATAGGTGTGTTGTGGGGGGTGTTGATCATTGTAGTAGCGGAGCATGTCTGCAGGTTTTGCATCTGTCGTTCTAGCACAGTCTGGTGCCACTTTGAGTTGATGTGTCCTGATCTGTGTGGAACTTGCTTCTGATGATGAGGTTGGGGGAGGTAGTTTGACGGCCTAAAGAGGGGGTTCAGGAAAGATTTGTTTCAGGATGGGTTGTAGTTGTTTGATGATACCCCATATAGGTTCCAGTGTGGGGTGGTAGGTGACAACTAGGGGTGTGCGGTCAGAGGACGTTTTATTTCTGTATTGAAGCAGGTTCTCTGGAGGTATTTGGATGGCCCATTCCAAGATCTGATCTAATTCTCTGGTGGAATGTCCTTGTCTGGTGAAGGCGGTTTTGAGTGTGTTAAAGTGTATATCCCAGAATCGTAGAATCATAGAAGATTAGGGTTGGAAGAGACCTCAGGAGGTCATCTAGTCCAACCCCCTGCTCAAAGCAGGACCAAGCCCAACTAAATCATCCCAGCTAGGGCTTTGTGAAGCCGGGCCTTAAAAACCTCTAAGGATGGAGATTCCACTACCTCCCTAGGTAACCCATTCCAGTGCTTCACCATCCTCCTAGTGAAATAGTGTTTCCTAATATCCAAACTAGACCTCCCGCACTGCAATTAGAGACCATTGCTTCTTGTTCTGTCATCTGCCACCACTGAGAACAGCTGAGCTCCATCCTCTTTGGAACCCCCCTTCAGGTAGTTGAAGGCTGCTATCAAATCCCCCTCACTCTTCTCTTCTGCAGACTAAATAACCCCAGTTCCCTTAGCCTCTCCTCGTAAGTCATGTTCCCCAACCCCCTAATCATTTTCATTGCCCTCTGCTGGACTCTCTCCAATTTGTCCACATCCTTTCTGTAGTGAGGGGCAGGGCCGGCGCACCCATTAGGCGACCTAGGCAGTCGCCTAGGGTACTGTGACTTGGGGGGCAGTGACCGTGGCGGTTTTTCGGCGGCGGGACCTTCCGCTGCCTCTGTGGGGGGGACGGCATTTCACGGCGGGACCTAAAGCTGGCAGCACTCCTGGTGAGGGGCCCAAAACTGGACACAGTACTCCAGATGTGGCCTCACCAGTGCCGAATAGAGGGGAATGATCACGTCCCTCGATCTGCTGGCAATGCCCCTACTTATATAGCCCAATATGCCGTTAGCCTTCTTGGCAACAAGGGCACATGTTTGATTCATATCCAGCTTCTCATCCACTGTAATCCCCAGGTCCTTTTCTGCAGAACTGCTGCTTAGCCAGTCGGTCCTCAGCCTGTAGCAGTGCATGGGATTCTTCCATCCTAAGTGCAGGGCTCTGCACTTGTCCTTGTTGAACCTGATCAGATTTCTTTTGGTCCAATCCTCCAATTTGTCTAGGTCACTCTGGACCTTATCCCTACCCTCCAGCATATCTACCTCTCCCCTCAGCTCTTCTGCAAACTTGCTGAGGGTGCAATTTAGATAATTAATAAAGATGTTGAACAAAACCGGCCCCAGGAGGGGCACTCCGCTTGATACCGGCTGCCAACTAGACATCGAGCCGTAGATCACTACCCATTGAGCCCGACGATCTAGCCAGCTTTCTGTCCACCTTATAGTCCATTCATCTAAGCCATACTTCTTTAACTTGCTTGCAAGAATACTCTGGGAGACCGTATCAAAAACTTTGCTAAAGTCAAGATCTATCACATCCCTCTGAAGTCACAGCCACATTTGGCTTCTTGTATATGTATATTTTTTTAAACTCAAAGATGATCAATTGCACCAAAATGCCCCTCATGCACCTGCTGTTTTGAACTTGTGGCTGATATTTTAACTGTAATGTTGTGCTAATCTAGAACTTCCTCTGGAGAAATTAAAGAATTATTGTTCATGTCAAACAAAATCCTGCTGATTTAAACAATGAAATTAATACATTTCTGAAGCTTAGCAACAAGAGTCACTTCTGAAATATTGTGCTAATAATTTTTCAATTTAATTTCAGGGAACAAACTGTATCTTGATTGTGGCTTCATGCCATTCCGGGAGCAAAGAACCCATCTGGATTTAAAATAAGTCATTCCTGTCATAAAAGAGGACTTGTTGCAATGAAGATCCTGTTGTGATTTTCATTATATTCATTGTGGGCTGTGATCTCACCAGATCTCTCAAGCGAACCAGGGTCTCATTGGGTAAGCATTGGAAGGAAAACAGTCATTTTAGGAAATGAACTGCTGTAGGTAGAGATGATAGGCATTTCCATCCCCTGGGAGATTCTGCTATTTTGACATTTGTTTTCCTCTTGAATCAAGGCAGAAAGTCAAAATATCAAAACTTTTCATGGAACAAAAAGTTCTGAAAAATTTTGACTCAAATGTCAAAATGTAGCTCTGACAGAAAAAGAGAGTGCCAGCTGTGACGGGAGGTGTAGTCCAACCCATATGTGAGAATTGGGGCACAAAATACCCTGAATTACAGCACCCATGAGGCACTGTGGCATATCAGGCAGACTCAGAGATGAATGTCAACCCAAATAAGAGGTTTGTTTTTATTCTTTCAACAGAAAATTCTGTGGCAATGAATCTTTTCCCACCATGCTCTTCCTTCAGACTTATTATTGAATCAATGTTTCAGCATAGTGCAAGAAGTGATGTAAATCCAGCTTCTGATCATTTGGGGTCATTAACCATACAAGATTTGTGCCATTTTAAAGCTTCAAAATTTAAAAATATAGACATCTGATTTTTATTGCAATTTCTGATTTCATGAACCAACCTACAAATCATCCAGTTTTTGCTCTGAACTCTTCCAATTGGAGTCCCTTAGAATCATAGAATATCAGGATTGGAAGGGACCTCTGGAAGTCATCTAGTCCAACCCCCTGCTCAAAGCAGGACCAATCCCCAGACAGATTTTTACCCCAGTTCCCTAAATGGCCCCCTCAAGGATTGAACTCACAACCCTGGGTTTACCAGGCCAATGCTCAAACCACTGAGCTATCCCTCCCCCCCTTCAAGCAAGCAAGCGTGCGAGCGAGCGAGCGATTGATTGCAATGTCAACATCTGGATTTTTACTCCAGATGAATCAAAGCATGCAACAATTTGAACTGCACACGTTTCAGCATGAAAATCCCATTTTGCAAAATCCAAAATCATGAAGGTGCAAAATGAGTCTGCAACAATTTTCAGAAAAAGATCCACAATTTTGCCCATCCCTGGTGTTTTTGGGGTGTTAATCCCATTGTCTGGATTACACAAACTCTAATCCAGAGGTTCTCAAACTGTGGTCCGCGAGCTCCATTCAGGTGCTCTGTGGATAGTTCCCTCTAAGGTGTGCGCCTGGACAGCTGCACACGAGAGAATGAGGGGCCACCCACCTAATTAGTGGAGCAACACAGGCATGGCTCCACTAATTAGGTGCCTGGACCCTGGAGAAGATGCACATGTAAGGTGAGATGGTGGCCTTGCGGGGGGAATAAGGAGTAGGTGGGAGGGGATAGTGGGGTGAGAAGAGGGGGTGGGGGGAATTCGGGATGTGCAGGGCTGCGGTGGCCAGAGAAAGAGGTGACTTTCCACAGCTCCAGGGCAGCGGCTGCCGGGGAGTGACGGGTCTCCGTCCCAGCCTCAGCTCTGTGGCTGCTGTGGCGGGGAAGAGAGGGAGATTCCCCCCCCTCCTTCCCAGCCAGGGGGCTGCCGCGGCTGGGGAGAGAGGGGACATCCATCGCATTAGCAAGGTAAGACTACTGATATTAAAATGAGTTGTGTGCTTTTATTTGTAGAACAAAAAACCATTAATTATTGTTTTATAATTACAATCGTTAGCCAACGGTACAAACAACATTTGGAAAGATCGTTAAGTGGTCCGCCAAGACCCTCAGCAATTTTCAAGTGGTCCGTGAAAAAAAAAGTTTGAGAACCACTGCTCTAGTCCTTACAGTCTTCCTAGTAAAACTAATTTCAATAGTTATACTAGTTTTACGCTCATCTCAGCAAACAATGGTCCTTTAAGACAAAGGGATAGATCTTCAGATGTCATAAGTCTGCATAGAAGTCAATGGACCTACATCGATTTACACCAGTTGAGGATCTGGCCCAAAGTATCTCCATTAGATTAAGCAAGGAAGGGAAAATCAATGTAGCTCTATTTACTAGCTGTAGATGCACCTTTACTAGTTTCACCCAATATATAGCTGCGGCGTGAAGTCAGTGGGTTGTAGATTTGCCATGCATGGAAGAGAGGAATGATGGAGCCCAGTCAGAAATGCATTGAATTTCACTTTCATTTTTATTATGAATTCCATAAATAAATGAATTGAATTAACTTTTATGAGCTCGTTAATATCGCTTCAGATAATGGCTACTCCTGTCAGGGACCCAATTTGCTCTAGTTAGTAAGAGTTCTGGCTCAAATAGCCTTGTCTATGAAGTCTGGAGACCAAATTTGTAAGTCGTTGACTCCATGTTTTTTGCTTCAATCTATCAACCCCCTCACCACTGGCTGGTGATTTCCCCATTGTGTGTGTATTTGTGGCTTTAAGTCATGGTGTCAGTTAGCCTGCTCTGGCCAGCACAAGGCCAATACCTGCCATCCATAAAAACAACAACCAGCTCTTATGATGTAGCTTCAGCTCCATGGAAAGCTGCATTTCTGCCATCACCCGTGGGGCTAGAGGTCGGCAGCATTCCCAGGCCCACTCCCGTGGTTCCTGGAAAGCATCATCCGACAAGTCGTGCTGACTTCTAGGTCCTGAGAAAAAGGAAGCACTTCCTCAAGGGATAAGAGCCCGAGTCTCTACTGACTCTGCCAGGTAGTAGGCAGGGCAGCTGGTGTCTGCAGCCTGCTGGCGATTTCTCCATCTCTTGCGGCGTGATACAAGACATCAAGGAAGGGAACATACTATAAGCAGGACAATGCCATACAACAGCCCCCTTTTACCCTCCCTGTACCAAGGTTCCCATTCACCACTAGTGTGCCTCCTCGTGTCTACAGCTGGGGAAGTAGCTCTTGTTGCACTGGGTGCCCCCTTCTGCTCATTCTTGGATAGTCTCTCTTCTGGTAACTTGACCTTCCAGCCAGGTCCCCATTTAATCCACCCCTTCCAGGGTTATGACGTCCAACCAGATCACTGGTTCAATGCCTTCTCCGGATGGTGCTCAGCTCCCGCTCGGGGCTTGGTACCACCACACACCAGTGTCTGGCAGGGGAACCCAGGCCCACCCACTACACCAGGTTCCGGTCTGGGGACCCTACAACCAGCAATTCAGCTCTGCTCAGTCCCATCCATGTTGCTCTTTCCTAGCCAGCATCATGGGCTCCTTCCTTCCCAGCCTCTCTCTCTTCTCTTTCCTGTTTCTGGGTTTACCACGGGAGCCTGCTCTGGTCTCCATGGCTGCTTCACCCCCTCTTAGCCTCTTGCTAGACTCCTTACACCAGGACAAGTTCACAGGGCTTACTCTGCCCTGGACTTCGTCCTTGTCCCTGACAACCTCTCTCCTCCCCGGGAGTAACTGCAGCCTCCTTCCCCTGCAGCCTCCTTCTGCTGTCAGCCTCCTGGCTTTATAGTGCTGGCCCCACCCTTCCCCAGCCGGGCTTCACTCTCCATTAACCCGGGCCCTCCCTCTCTTGGGTGATGCCAGGTAACCCAACTGGCCTCTCAGCCCTTGTTAACCCTATCGGGGCTGGTGTGGGGTGCACACTCCATCACGCTCCCCCCACCAATACCTTTCCCATTTGGTGGGGCGATACCAAGGACTCCCCTCCCATTTGGCAATGTGAGAAAGGCAGGGTCTGAGAATCCTTCTGGGTTAACCCTTTAGTAGCTATTCCTCCTGAGTACTCTCATCGGCCATGGTGGATCTTTCCATTATACAGATCAGCCCGCCTGTCCTCATTTGTACCCTGAGAATCTTTGCACCAGGCATCGCTGTTGTTACAATGATGTAAATCCACGGGTCCTGATTTTCCCCCCCCCCAGTTCACACATTGTTTAGTTATTTTCACTAGTCCAAAGTCTCTGTAAAACAAAACCTTTCTGAACCAGTAGCTTTTCACTCTCACTTTGCACAGGGGTGAATGGTGAAACAAGGAGCAAGATCGTGGAGAATCGGATCCGGAGGGTGGCAGCTCCACTGTTACAAGTTACTCTGGAATTACACCTATGGGCAAAATTTGGCCATCTGGCAGTTTAGCCTGAGGTAAGGGAAGGCCTTGGGGATCTGATCTAGCTAGAGTCAAGCTGGCAAAGAGCTTTGGGATTCCTGTTGTGAAAGGCTCCATATGAATGTGTAGTGACTATGGAGTAGGTGGACCTGCAGACATTAGACATTATCTATTCCGTCTGCTTGCTATTGTGGCGTTTGCTCCATGTTTTACCAGGGGTTCATTCCAGCAGGAGCTGACTGGCACATAGGCAGGAAGGAGGACAAACCCTTCTGATAGCCACCCATTTGTGGATGCTTCAAAGACAGTGCAGAGAACCAACTGCCTTGAAGTCTCTCCCAGCCCCACGGGGAGGGCCACATTTTGACAAGATTCAAAAGACACAGGGAGACAAAGAACTTTGGGGAGGTTGAAAGGGGAACCGTTGAAAAACAGGTGGGGGGGAGTTGTAGTAACTGGGGCCTGGCAGACCTACCCCAGTTGTAAGCTTAACTGTGGGAAAGTAAATGAACGCATATAAAATGTTTTAATTACCAATAGCAATAAATGATAAAGTACAAAAGGGAGACAAAAGAACCTGCACAAAACCCTCACAAAAAACAAAACAACCCCAGCCAAAAAAACCCACCTACCTTAATTCAAGCGGAAAGGCCCACTAATATAACCCACGGAGTGAGTTAAAATTATGTTTAATAAACAACAGGAGCATGGGACTGGAAATCACTGGTGTGTCGGAAACTAGGCCTAAGTGATGAGCAAAATAATTAGTGGATGGGCTATTCCACCCCTCACTCCCTTTTGGGGTCCTTAAAATACTTTGTGGGGAAAATCAAGTCAAATGCTAGCGGGGAGACAGGTAGATGAGAAAGACCAAGCTTCACCATCATGGCTGCCACCCCCACTATCTCCTGCAACCCCAGGATCCACCATGACACGGTTGGGCTTTTGGCATCCTAATTCTGAGCCATGTCCTGACCAGACAGGGCCAGAGAGAAGGAGTAAGATTACATCACCACCCCGACCGGCTCCAGCTGAATTCTGACCACCTGGGTTGTGAGACTTTGTCCCACACCTGCAGTTCGTCTTTCCTTTCTCACCTTCTTCTTCTTTCTTCTTCCCTATCCCTCTTTTTTTACCTTCTGTTTAATAAGAGTCCGGTTTAGCCAGCCAGGTCTGTATATTTTGCAACAGTGCTGCAAGCCTGTGACCAGAAAGGCAGCTAAAACCAATGCCCTGAAGAGGAGCCCAAAGCGGGTACAAGTTAGCCAGGTCTCAGAGTGGCTGATCAGACCATGTGCTGGGGCTGTGTTTGTCCAGCACTTGCTGTTGCAAGTGAGATTCAGCACCAGAGACAGAAGCTGCATTTTCTATTTGTTGCTAGTCTTCCTCAAAAAGCGTGTTGTGTGTGTGTTTGTCTTCTAGGAAATGAGGTTGGACCTCAGCAACAACAAGAGGTCCAGCCCATCTCAATTGTTTCTCCTCAAAAAGAAAGTTATTCCCATTTTTAATAACTGCCTCTCTGACAGGCTCTTAGGTGGTTTCTCCTTCTCCTTCCAGCTAAAGGGAAGGGGAATAAGCGATATTGTGGAAATGAAACCCTTGCTGCTTTATATCTCAAACATTTTAATTGTTTTTCCTTCTGTTCCATATTTTTCATATAAAGTTTTAAGGAAACTTGTAATGGTGTGTTTGCCAGGGGCCTAAACAGGCCGAAGTCTCTTTAGTCAGAACTCCAAATTTTGTTTTAAACTGTTAGTGCTGTATGGTGACTGCAGGGCTGGCTTTAGGCCAATTCCACCAATTCCCCCGAATCGGGCCCCGCGCCTAAGAGGGCCCCGCGCCCAGTGGCAGGGCTGCCGGGGTGGGGGCAAGTGGCCAAGAATCCCTTCCCTGGCTAGAGGCTCCTTTTTAATTTTTACTCACCCGGCGGCACTCTGGGTCTTCGGCGGCACTTCGGCGGCGGGTCCTTCACTCGCTCCGGGACTTCGGCAGCACTTCGGCAGCAGGTCCTTCAGTGCCGCCGAAGACCCGGAGCGAGTGAAGGACCCACCGCCGAAGACTAAGAGCGCCGCCCGGTGAGTACAAGCCCCACGTGTTTTTTTACGTGTTTTTTTTTTTTAGTCATCCCTGCCGGGGCCCCGCCGAAACTGTTCGAATTGGGCCCTACACTTCCTAAAGCCGGCCCTGGGTGACTGGGTCTTTTTAACATCTTTGCCTCCTCTGGGCCCAATCAAAATTGAAATAACAGGAGAGAGACAGGGACTGTGGGGAACAGGCTGAGCCCAGCCCCCAGAAGTGGGGGTACCTCAGGGAAGGCTGGCCTACCTAAGCTGTAGGTGGGACAGATACAGGTGTAGACTGTTTGTTGTGTTAACCCTTTCACTCTTGTCAGGCTCTGTTCCGACGGTTGAGCTTCAATGATACTTTGATTTGAAAAGGCTGGTTCGGGTCACTGTGTCCTCCTGTGCTGTTCCCAGCTCCTGAAGGGAAGCTGCACCCTGTTGGGGCTCCTGAGAGGTCCTGGCAGGGTGGCCATGACCCAGTCTGAGGCTGGGAGAATAGCAGGACTCCATCCCAGGTCAGGTGAAGCCAAGAGGCTTGACACCTGCGGGGGTTACACTCCGAGAGACTGAGTCGGGTCAAAGATGTGGCTAGCACTGACCCGTGATGGTGATAGTATTAGAATCTGTCCGGGGCAGACTTTTCAGCAAGCAAAAAACAAAAGACAATAAATGAGAAACGCTGAAACCCAGGTAGCTGCTAGAGTGCTGCCTTTGAACAGCTGATGAGATGCAGCGACAGTGCTCTTATCGTCTTCCTTCAGGCGAGAATGGCTGCTACTGCTGCTTTTCTTAATCTCCTTTGATAACAGGATCTGAAAGCCAAAATATTGTCATTTCGATTGCTACAAAAGCTGACACATTTGGTGCTGCTCTTAGCCCAGCAGAGTCTCTGAAGTAACATTGTTTTGGCTCAACAAACCTCCTGATAAAAGGAGACTTCCCTTACTGGGAGCTGGTCTCACTGGGATGTAGCTGGAGTTGTCCGTACCCTTTGATAGGTCGGGTCTCTAGTGCCCCCCTGTATTCACACCCTCCATGCTATTGTAATAATCTTTGTACTAGGTGTGCCTTGTGAGGCGTCATCTGAAAACTCCTAACTTGCTGATCAGTAATATCATGGTAAAAGGCATGTAGCAACACTCCGTGTAAAGTTATGAACATAAGCTGAAATCATGACTGAAGTGTGTTTCCCAGATCAGTCTGGGGAGGGGGCTAAACCATTTTCTCAACTACAAAGGGAAAACTGATGCCCCAATCAGGTGTCTACAAAGCTATCTTTGGCAAGAAAGGGGGGCAGGGACAAAGATCAAAGAGACAAAGACACAGCATAAGAACGGCCATACTGGGTCAGACCAAAGATCCATCTAGCCCAGTATCCTGTCTTCTGACAGTGGCCAATGGCAGGTGCCCCAGAGGCAATGAACAGAACAGGTAATCATCAAATGATCCATCCCTTGTCGTCCATTCCCAGCTTCTGGCAAACAGAAGCATGAGGTCTCCTTCCTCCACCAGACCCCCTGTCTCATGGCTCTTAGCTGGAAATGCTTTTCAAAGAGAGACTGAAACTATAAAAAGGAGGGGCAAACACCCTCTCTCTCCACCTGCCCATCTCATTCTTTGCAGCTGGAAAGACAAAGGAAACAGCCCTTAGACCCTGGGGGCGGGGTCCTGATCTGAAAATTTGGTCAGTAATGCTGTTGGAAGCACGTGGTGAGAAACTTTGCTTAAATCTAATATAGTCTGTATAGTTAGGCACTAGAAAGCATTTTTATCTTTATTTTTCTTGTAACCATTTCTGACTCTTGTGCCTCATTGCTTATACTCACTTCAAATCTACCTTTGTAGTTGAAACAATAAAATAAGTTTATTGTTTCATCTAATCCAATGTGTTTAAGTTGAAGTGTCTGGGTAACTCCATTTAGGGTGGCAAGTTGTGTGTATATCATTCCCTTATAGGAATAATGGACTAAATATACTTAAACTGTCCAGGAGAGGGCTGGGCAGTACCGGGTATACATTTCTGGAGGGAAATCTGGGACTGGGAGTGTGGTGGGGTCACCCTACAGTATAATCAAGGCTGGTAAGAGCCAGAGTGTAACCCAAGTGCGGCTGTCAGGTGGCAATTACACACAGAAACTCAGGATTTGGCTGGAAGGCTGTTTGTGTGCGGCACAGGTGGGAGCTACTGTCACCAAGGCATTGTAAGGCAAACAGAGTTGCAGGGCAGGGGTGACACAATCCCCCACTAGTCTGGATTGGACCCCAGTACATCACATTCCCAAATCAGCAGAGCTTAGGCTGAGTGAGCGGATCTGCGTGCTCAGTAGGATGGTTTTGTGGTTGAGGCAAAAGATGAGGGTGTGGCAACGTGCATGGAACTTGGAAAGAGGAGCGCGGGTTGCAGGAGGGAAGAGTTTGGAAGAAGCACCCGAAAGTCAGTCTGTGCACATGCCTGGAATGACAGCAGCAGTCGCAGCATCTCTGTAAATGGTTCTCTTAATAAAGAGATGGTTTAGTTTTAGAAATATGGAGTCCTCCCATCATGTTATTACCCAGCATACAGTACATGAAAGTTACCTCATCCAGTGCACCAAATGCCCCTATAGCAACTATGTGGGTGAAAGCAATCATAGAATCATAGAATATCAGGGTTGGAAGGGACCTCAGGAGGTCATCTAGTCCAACCCCCTGCTCAAAGCAGGACCAATTCCCAACTAAATCATCCCAGCCAGGGCTTTGTCAAGCCTCCAAGGAAGGAGACTCCACCACCTCCCTAGGTAACGCATTCCAGTGCTTCACCACCCTCCTAGTGAAATAGTGTTTCCTAATATCCAGCCTAGACCTCTCCCACTGCAACTTGAGACCATTGCTCCTTGTTCTGTCAATAAAAAATAATAATTAATGGAGATATCCCATCTCCTAGAACTGGAAGGGACCTTGAAAGGTCATTGAGTCCAGCCCCCTGCCTTCACTAGCAGGACCAAGTACTGATTTTGCCCTAAGATCCCTAAGTGGCCCCCTCAAGGATTGAACTCACAACCCTGGGTTTAGCAGGCCAAGGCTCAAACCACTGAGCTATCCCTCCCCCCAGTCACTATACTTTCAAACAGGAAAAGGATAAAAGTCAAAAACACCCTATCACCTGTGGCTGAACGCTTTCATAAAGCCATCACTCCACAGCTGAGCTCTCAGTCCCCATCCTCAAAGAAACCTGCGCAACACTTTCAAAAGACAAGCCTGGGAGTTTAAGTTCCTAACTTTACTAGACCCTAAAAATCATGGACTGAATAGAGACACTGGATTTATGACTTATTACAACAATCTGTAACCCACTGATAACCCCCCTCAGCTACTTTACCCCCATTTCATTTCCTCTCTATGACTGGAGGGGTGTTAACAGGCCACTTCACTTTGAATGGTCCCTTGAGATACATGTTAACTACTTACACTAAACAAGTTGTTCCACCTTCTATTTAGCTGTGACGCTCTAATTAAGTTTCCCAGACCCGAAGAAGAGCTCTGTGTAAGCTCGAAAGCTTGTCTCTCTCGCCAACAGAAGCTGGTCCAATAAAAGATATTACCTCACCCACCTTTTCTCTCTGGTGGAGGTGTATTATTAAAGGTTCTTTGTGTTGTGTTGGTCTCTTAGTTCTGCAATGGTCACATGAAGACTCCTTATGCCTTTGCTGATGCCCAGCCACCACACTGACTGGTTGACCCATTCACAGCGTTTCATTAATCTTTGATGTCCCTCATGGATGAGGTTTAGGATTTCTCCTTGTTTCATTTGGAATTATAATGCAATTACCCTTTAATTATGAGTCCATTTGACTCGCTTAATTGTCCACGGACGGCAAAGTAGTCTCTTGTCACTTCCTTCATGTCCTTTAATACTGCTCTGGGGTCCAAAGTAGGCCCCATGGCCTTTTGGTTGCTTGCATCTTCCACTTTCATTTCAATAACACCTTCTAGGAGCCTATTTTAATCAGAGGAGCTGAGCGCCTGCAGGTCCCATTGGGTGTGTTCTGCCCTTCTGAAAAGTAGGTCCTGGAATGATGTCAATTCCCCAGTTTAGCCAACTTCCTCCTGGACATAGCTATTGTGTAGAAAACAATGTGTTTGAATGAGTAGCTAGAAAAATGCTCCTGATTGCTAACCATGACAGAATGTGAATTGTCACTGGGGGGGGGGGGGGGGGGGACAAACAAACCAACCTAAACAGCTGACTTCAATTAACCAATCCTGTCAGAGGCTGCTGGGAGTGGGAGGAGTATGGGGCTGTATAAAACAGTTCCAGCTTATTCCAAGGTGTATAAGAGGAGAGGTAACACCCTAGAAGACTGAAGGACTGCTAAGGGGGAAAGCCCCTCTAGAGAGGGGCTGAAGGAAAGACAATGACCGTGGAGACAAGGTACAGTGTTTGGGGAGGATGGGGTCCAGGCTGGGGTCTACCTCCCTGGGAAACTTTGGATTTGCCTGAGAGGTAACAGAAATTATGGGGAAATGGCACTAAAGATCTCTGGGTGTAGTTGCTGCTGATGCATGCTTTCTTTCTTTCTTGTTGGCTCCTGTTTTCTTCCTGCCCTTGCAACACCCCTTTTTTCTGTGGTGGTCCGGTTGTCCTGGCCCAACTTGGTGACACCAACTTCTCTGTAGGTAGCCTTTCACTCCTGCTCTGCAACATTTTCTATGTGCCTCCAGAGTCCACTGTCCTGAAGTGAAGATGTTTCTCTTTACTAACACTTGAACTTGCATTGTTGGCAAATTCTCAGTTATTTAGCTGAGATGTCCAGCACACAAGCACTTCAACAAGATGTTGTTATATGAATAACTCCGTATGGCAGTCCTGTGTTGAGGTTATAAATGAGATTAAAGATAATTGAGCCAAAACTTTCCCTGTAGTTGCGATTATCACATCACTGCAAAAGCTGTGGGGTCCTGACCTCTTGTGGTAATGGAAGATCCCATAACACTCTTGTAAGAATAGGGCATTCAACCCAGCATCCCGGCTGAATTCCAACTGGGCAATTACATTCTGCCTGCCAATAAGGGCAGCCTTTCCACTGACTTCTATGGGCATTGTTTCAGCCACTAAGCCCCCCCATACAGCTTCCGCTGGAGAAGTCATGCTTCATTTCTTCTCCACAGAACAGTTGTGCTGTAGTGTTGCTGCTGCCTAGCTGGCTACCACAATTCACCCTAGAGGTATCTGCACTTTTATGATGAATCCACAATCCTTAGATACTTCAGCACCAGATTTCCAGAAGTGCACATGCAGCTCTGGGTTTGCATGCACAGAAAGACATGCAAGTCAAGGGGCAGGGTTGTGTGTGTGCCTATCCATCACCCATGCAAACATGAATACATGTGATCAGATAAAATGTGTATTGTGTGTCCCCTTTAAAGCTAGATTGCATACAGGATAACAATGTGCTATTGCTGGCTATTAATAATTACAGCTTTAGCTCCACTGGTAGAGAATTGGGCGTTTGCATTGGAGGTTGGGGGTTCAAACTCTGCTAATGACCTGGTGGAGGTTGTTACACATGCTACAAGTTGAGCAGATGCACTCTGAAAATATCGCCCACGGCCTGCGAAGCATTTTGGAGTCTTTTAAGATGAAAGTTGCTTTATAAAGCAAATCGTTGGCTCCATCCCATATTAATGCCAAAGTGTTTGCCATTAGAAAGCCAGCATTTGCCAACAGGTACCACACAGTTGCCGAAAACTATTTTCTGCAAGCATGGGGGGGAGAGGGGAAACTAGAGTATCTCAGATTTCTCCATGTGCTTACTGTTGCAATCGTTACCATTTAAAAAATCATCACTTAGCATGTTCTCCAAATAATGCTCGATACAGCCCAGGCCAGAGGCTATTTGAAGTCTGCATAATTGGCACTTAACAAATAGCTAATAGGGGTGTCTATTCTAGTCCTAATTAAGAGTGTGAAGTTTCAGGGTTTATTACACTAATATAATAAGACTGATTCTCTTCTAACTCCAGTGTAAATCAGGAGTAACTTTGTTGCTTTAACTCCAACATCACTGGGGCCTGCTCCATAGCTCATGATAATTGGAGTAGCTCCATTGACTTTAATGGCACTCCCTCAGTGTAGCTATACTTACACCAGCTAAGGATCTGGCCTTTGTTGTGAGTTCAGAATCTGGGCCAGTGAATTCAGTGAAATTCTTTAGGAGCAAAGACCTAATTCATTTATCATGTGATCTTAGTCCTGGGCCTCTCCCAAAATGAGACTAGCTATGGGGGGAAGGGATAGCTCAGTGGTTTGAGCACTGCCTGCTAAACCCAGGGTTATGAGCTCAATCTTTGAGGGGGTCATTTAGGGGTCTGGGGATTGGTCCTGCTTTGAGCAGGGGGTTAGACTAGATCTCCTGAGGTCCCTTCCAACCCTGACATTCTATGATTTGACAACACACTTCTCTGGGTTAGAACTGATGGTTCTGGGATTGAGATGGGCCACGGGGGACTGCAACAGTTGAAGTCTTTCCATTTAGCACATTGGATTAGAATCAAGAATTGATGTCAGTGCTTAATTTACTAACCTGCCCCTCCCCTGCCTTTCCCTATATATCTAAGTGACAGTTAATTCACTTGAGGTTGATGCTGTAAGTGACTGGCCCCATACTGGTCTCAAAGCCATCTGCTTCCTAGACTTTGCTCCATAGGAACCTTCTCCACAGGGAACATAGCCTTGCATGCTGAATCAGGGCATACTCTCATTTTCATCTCTCTGCTGTTCAATAACAATAGCTGGAGGTTAGGCAGAGGCCTTTTGAGTCCGTTGGATATTAACACTGAGCTTCAGGTTGTGTTTGGTATCCATCGCAGAGAAAAGAGACAAGACTCGGAGAAGGAATTCTTAATTGAGGCTGCTGGACCCAGACAGACCCTGTAGTTCTCCCTGGTTCTGTCACTCCTGGTCTGTGCTGTCTAGGGTCACCACACAAGGCTTCCTGAAGTCTTTGCTTGCCATAAGCAGTGATATGGGGTCAAGTTAATTTGGTAACCAGAGATACCAAACAGCTAGGCTTAATTGATTTTTATTTATCAAACATTATTAGTTAAAGATTCAAACAGCATAGTACAGATTGGTGGTAACAGATGGATCTTCCTATCTGTGAGACAGTAGTGTAGCTGGCTGATTGACTCAAAATCTGAGCCACACTCTGCCTTTATAGATACTAGGGTGGAGGATTTCACCATTTCTTTGCCTTACTACTTATCTGTTCTCTTTGACTTGTTTTTGAAGACTCCCCCCCGGGATTGCACAGACCCTGGAGTAAACAGGACAAAGTTTGTAACTAGTTAATCTTGTTTTGAGCCTAGTATTCCAGAAGTCAGCAAACCCAGAGACAACCTTCATCAGTTATAGCTTGATACAGTGGGCCAGTTAGCAAAGCAACAACAAATTGTTTGTCTTGTCCATGTTCTCTAGAATGTGTCTGCCTAACACGGAGATTATACTTCCAATTTTCCCTTGTTTAAACAGTTTACGAGAATTAAAAAGCTGAAATGAATAAAATTCATAGTTGTACAAAATACATATTATGTAGTGTATAATGCTAACACTATAAACTTTACAGACTTTCTTTTATCTGGCTCCATACATATTTGCAAGACAGAAGATCTATAGTAGCTAAGCATAGCAGAACATTAACTAAAGGCTGGCTGGCTGAGTGTATTTCTCAGACTTACTGTGTTCTCCTGCTGTATACAGAGCAAGGGTGCTACGGCCTCCAACTATACTACAGTTTTAGAGTTCTGTAAGCCAAGATTCCAAATATAATGTACAAGACTTACTCACCACTGGCTACTTTCTTATTCTGGTTATATAATGCGAGTGATTAAAAATGAGAGAGCTACAACAACAAACAAACCCCATTATTTGATTAATACATTGTGAGAGCTGAATGCATCTCCCTGCTGGTAGTTCACAAAAAGCAATTTACATTCTAGTTAATGATTCGGTTTGAGCTGTTCTTCCCCATGTATTCTGGCTACAAGAGTGAGCTCCACAAACCTTGATAAAGTCCATTTCTTATCTGGTAACTACCCCTTTGGCATTTAGCAATGGATGCACCTAAAACTCTGCAACCTCCCATTTTTGCCTTTGGACTGGTGGCAAACACCGTGGGGCCTTGGCTTAGTCCAGTCAACAGCAGCCGTGGGAGGGACTGCTACAAATGATGGAGAGCACTGAAACTGCACTGGATGTCCTATGATGTTGACCAATTACTATTTACCTGGCCTAATTTGTATGGGATTTTCAAGAAGTGCCCAGCATTGGCCCAACCCTGCGCCCACTGAAGGCCAGGATAAGAATCCCTTTGACTTCAATGTTACGCCAACACCGAGCGCTTCTTTAGGCCAACACTGAGTGCTGCTTGGACCCTCCCCCTGCTGAGCCCATCATTCTGGCACTAGCCTTGCTGAGTTCCCGCACAGGCTGTCAGTTTCAAAAGTGGCCTCTGGTGTTTGAGGCACCTCAGGTTTTGGGTGCCCAGGCTGAAATGCTGAAGAATCCCCCACCTAAAATGGGTGGCCACTTCAGAAATTGTGGTGTAATCTTGATGGTGCCCCTGCTCTTCATCCATCCCTGCTGCCTTATTAGGCTCCTCAAGGCGTCCCATCTGAGGCTGGTTTGTGAGCCACAGTGATCACGTCTTATTATTTGTAATAGGCAGCATCCGGCATGTTCATTTAATAAATAGGTGTGAAGGCCAGAAGGGACCATTGTGATCATCTATCCTGGCCACCAGCATAACACAGGCCCAGGAACCTCACTCCATAATTTCCACATCAAGCCTATAACTTCTGAGCAAGCTAGAGCATGTCTCTAAGAAAGATCTCTAGTCTTCAAGTGTTGGAGAATCGTCTTTCTATCTGGATTGTAATTACAAGGCACGTGGGGGATGGGTACACAATAAGAACTTAGAAGAGAATCCAGTAGAATGGTCCCGGACTTCATTATGTTCTAATTTTAGACTGGTTTCTCAGATGGTGTAAATCCAATAACTCCACTGAGTTCAACACACCTTGCCCAATGAGTCTGGGTAACAAAAGAGTCGGGAAGGAAAAGGGGGAGGCCAGTATAAGGGTTATAAGACTAAGATCACCTGGGTGGTTGGTGATTGAATAGTTTGGTTTGTTTATGGTGAGATTTTTTTCCAAGACAGAAGGGAGGGGCAAGCTCCCAAATTCCACTGGAAGTCAATGGGAGTTAGGTGCCTAACTCTCTTGTGCCTGTGCAAAGCTTCCTCTTGACAGACGTAAAAACAAGTAGTCCGAGCCAGAAAAGACTCTCAAACCGCTGAGCAAGACCAGGCTTGCCAGTTTTTAGCATAACAAGAACAACAAAGGGAGGAGCCGGGTGCTAGAATTGGAAACTATCAGACAGGAATTCTATGGAGCATATTCAACCCAAAATAAAATGCGATTTGTACATGGTGCCATGTAACCTCCTGCCCCACTGTCTAATGAATTTCAAATGCTGGAGGATAAAAAAAACAAACCAATTAGCTGACCACCAGCAAAAGAACAGCGTATTTTGCAGAGCTTTCCAGCATTGAATCCTAGGTGGCATCGGTAGGAGATGGACAGGCTCGGAGGAGGACTTAAAGCTCAGTCATTGTGTGACTGATAAAGATTTTAATTACAGTGTTTGTTTCATTGCTCCAGCAACACAGATCTGAGCCAATAATACATCTTAAGGGCTCAGAAGTAACATTTGGAAGATAGATGTGCCTTGTCAGCAGCCCCACTGGGCCGCACAGGCACTGGCCTACTGCAGACTAGCTTTCCAATGTATTTGGAGGGGTTTAATGAGTTTTCCAGCCAAGGAAAACAATATTTTTTTTTAATGGGTTCCCCTCCCTCTGCTAGTAAACACTGGACAAGATTATCGGCTCATGGAAATCCGTCTTGCTCCATTGACTATCCTCCACTGACTACCAGGCTGGGGGTCAGATCCTCAGGTGGTATAACTTCAATGCACTATGGCACAACACTGATTCACATCAGCTGAGGGTTGGGCTCCCAGTTCTCTCTCATCTGGTTCACAGCACATACAGTCAAGGCAATGACTGTTGTATACGTCTTGGAAGATGAGTAGCTTTTCCTTCTAAGCTGTTGGAGAAGGATGGCATGTATAGAGATCAGGAAGCAGCCGGCTGGCTGATATGGTAGCCCGTGTGGCAGACCATCTATATAGGGCCCCGGGTTAGCAAAGATGTGCTGAACACGGAAGAGACGATTGGCAAAAGTAGGCCTCCTATTGTTTCATCAGCAGAAGAACAGCAATACAAGGATCAAGGCTTCCAGGTGACTCTGATTTAAACTTCACTGTGGATTATGGTGATGGTCTATCAACAGAGTGTTGAAGGGGCTACTGGCTGGTATGAGGCTGGAGGCAGACCAGGCAGGATGGAGCCTCCTGGTGGAAGAATGATCACTCTGCAACATGAGCAGGACTGGGGTGCAGAGGCTAATCTTACGTGGGGAGCAAAATCCTTCTGTAATGTGGTCAAGGGTTCAGAGAGGGTCTGTTCTCCCATGAAGCGCAGAGGTAATCCCCATTAAAGCCAGTAGAAATTATTTATCACTGTGGGATTGTTGGTTGGTTCCATATCTTTAAAGGAATTCAGGCCTCGATCAAAAGCAACCCTCCAACAGCCAGGGAAAGCGCCCTTCAGACCAGGTAGAGCACGGACAGCAGCAGTGCAGGCTGCGTCCCCTGTGCCAACCTCCCTCAACCCGGACCTGGAGAGAGCCAATCGGACAGCAGCTCACTCTCCCTAGCCAAGTTTGCAGCAATGTTACGATCTTGTTACTTGTAGGAGCGCTACTCATGGACCAGGACCCCGTTGTGCTGGGTGCTGTACAAACACGGAACAAAAAGCCGGTCCCTGCCCCAGCACGCTTACAATCTAAGTAGTACCAAGCATGCCAGCTGTGATGGCCCTGGGCATGTCTTCACTAGGTGCTGGGTTGAGATCATTACACACAGGCTGATGAACAGGTGTCCGTTATTCCTTTGGGTCCCTAATGTCTGGAGCTGCATTTAAACAGCCACTTAGAGGAGCCCGGTTACTTGTTCCCTGTGGCCATGCACACACCTAAAAGAAGAAAAGGAATTTAGGGGTTATTTGATGGATTCCCAAACCATTCTAGGTGCCCACTCTCTTTGCTTCCCTACCTGAGCAGCCAATCAGCCTTCACTGCTGTTTGGGAGGTGGGGAGCTCATGATGTGTTTGGAGTTTGGATACTGATGTCTAGTTAAGTCCCTCTTTACACATGATCAATCATAACACTAACGCGCGCATGCTTCTGGGGTAGCCCAGCCTCATAACCTCGGGGTCAATCTTCTGAGCTTTGGATCCCATCCACAGCACCTATGGGCCAGTTCAAAGTAGAAATCTGGCACTGCCCTCAACCCCACCCAGCTGTTACAGCAGCAGTGTCTGCGACTTCTGTTGTCCTCTCTCAATGACATTCTGACCAGAGGCTCCACAGATCCAGGGCCACGTTTTCAGCTGACCCTGAACATCTCTGCCTCATGGTGTGGCGAGAGTTCCTGTTCCACACAGAGCAGAATCCCCTAAGACCAGCTACCTCCAGCTTGATCTCTGGAAACATTGGTTCCACTGTCTTTTGTCAGGCTACAGTTTTTGTGGAGTATTCTATGATCCTTCACTGATAGACGCTATGTATCGTAAGTATAGCGTATCCTTGTTCTCTTTATATCTATAGCTAATGAATGCATTGTCCTCTCTCTGATGGAATTACGGCAATGCTTGTATAAGAGAAGCCGAGGAACCAAAAGAATAATGCCAGTTTGTAACAATAACAGGATTTATTTGAGTCCAGATGGCTATCCTATATAAACCACAGCATGTGTAAGTGATTGGGGAAGAGATTTTTGCAAACAAACTTGGCAGATTCTTGTCATCTGCCCCTTCCCCAAGACAGACAATGGACTTTCTCCTGGGGTTCTTATTACACCAGACCCTAGAGACCCCGCTATCCCATCTGCTGTACACATGCATATTAAGAGACCGCTCCTGCCCTGGAGAATTTTGTCTAAATAGACACCACAGATAAAACCACCCATTTACAGCTTGGGAACTGTGCTGGTTTGGCTGAGGATTGCAGTCCATGTAGTGCCCCCACAGCACCTCTTCCAACACACTGTGGCTTCAACTACACCAATTGCCAACAGACCGCAGCTCCCCGTGGCAAATGAGTGCCCTTCCACCGGCAGGTGTGAAGTTCTGGCTGGGGTTAGGAGTGGATGTAGGCAGGCCCTCCAGTGGCTTCTGACTCACCTTTAACAAGTAACAATGGAAGTGTCTTTCCTCTTTTAACCACACACCAAGAAGGTGATATGGATGAGAGAGACGAGCGGCAGGTGATAATGGAGTTCTCTGCATTCTCCTGACTGTCCAGCTCCAGGCCTGACTTTCAGCCACCCAATGAAACTTCCCAAAAGAACAACGTCGTTTTTGCTTACGTGACCCTAGATGTTGTCGGGGGCAAATTTGTCTCTCTTCTGCATCCATGTAAAGTCCAATTTCTTTGTGGAAGATTTCTAGGCTAAAAATGGTTGAGGTTTCGGTTTTAAAAAACTGAAATTCTTTGCTTAATCAACAAATATTTGGCCAAAACCTTTTTTTCAACTGAAACAGAACTCCTCTCTCAAAAAATCATTTCTTCCTAAGGGGCAAATTCTGCCTCTTCTTCCCTGCAGCCAAGCTGGCATGATTCCCCTCTCCTGGGGGCAGGTAGCTGGAGTCACATTTGAGGACTTGCCCTGCCTTCACTTCAGAGCCCAGCTACATGGGAGCTCCTTCTCCATCCCTGCCAAGTGAAGTTCTGAGATGGGGGCTCTCTTCTACTCCCATCTCCTTTTGGAACATATAAGAACGGCCATACTGGGTCAGACCAAAGGTCTGTCTAGCCCTGTATCCTGTGTCTGACAGTGGCCAGTGCCAGGTGCCCCAGAGGGAATGAACAGAACAGGTAATCAAGTGATCCATCGTCTGTGGCCCATTCCCAGCTTCTGGCAAACAGAGGCTAGGGACGCCATTCCTGCCCATCCTGACTAATAGCCATTGATGGACCTATCCTCCATGAATTTATCTAGTTCTTTTTGGGGAACAGGAACTCTTAATTTCCTGTCATCCATTCATCGTAGGTTTAGGGGCTGACCCTGCAAACCCTCACCGTACTGAAATCTCACTGGCCATGTCTGCTCCATGGGCAGAGGATTTGCAGGATTGCACTCACGGTGCTTTTAATGCAAAGTTCCCAGTTTCTAGAGACCCAATGGGGCTAGTGGCTCAAGTCAGAAGTGAAGGGAAAGGCAGCTGAGAAAGCTACCTCCTGATCCACCCCCTGTTCTGTGTCAGTCTATCTCTTAGGAGAAAGAGGTATCCCTCAGGGCTTGGAGGTTTTTAAGAACAAGTTGGACAAACACCTGTCAGGGTTGGGGGTAGGTTTACTTGGTCCTGCTGCAGTGCAGGGGACTGGACTAGTGACTTCTCATGGTCCCTTCCAGCCTGACATTTCTATGATTCTTAATGAAAAGCCAAGCTTGGGATGGTGAGGCAAAACCTACTTAGCCACAGGGCATTACTCCTTTTGGAGAGTGAATGGGAGGGTGAAAGACACAAGCTTTGGATAAGGGCCTGATGTCCGATACAAAATCTTTCACTTGGTCACATGTTCAAACCCAGTGCAGGAAGGTGGGCTGGCTATTTGGTAACTCATGTGAAGTGAGGTTGTAGGTCTGAGCCTTGTTCCTGGTGGAGATTTGTCCTCATCCTGAGACCACTAGCTTTTCTGTGGACACAGGAGCTGTTGGGAGGCAAAGTCTGGCTGGACATACAGCTGAAGCATAAATAGAACGTGATACACATTCGCTCAACCAGGAGTTCTGAGCTTGATGCAGGAATCACTAGGTGAGGTTCTCTGGCCCGTGTTAGGCAGATCAGATTAGATCACAGCGGTCCTTTTTGGTCTTAAAATCTAGGAATTCATGTTGACGAGAGGGTGGAAAACATGGCAGAATTAGACAGAAAGTAGAGTCCAGCTGTAAGAAGTACTAAAGAAAATTAGGATCTTTCCAGAATATGGTGGTGGTGAATCAGAATGTCTGGAGACCAGTGGTGTAGAATGAGTCACTTTCCTCTAATACTGAACAAGGATCTTTGTTTGCATAGGGGGGGAAGTATCTTCATTAAAGCTCCTCTATTTCTCTTGGCCTCATGGCAGTGCTTCTGCCTAAAACCTTCTCCTGCCCAGCTTCTGCTGCAGATAGAAAGAAGTAGTGCATCTGTCTGACAGCTGCTGAAACTTAAGGCCAGGTTCAATGTTTCTATTCCCCTGTTCTGGGGCCAAAAGGGGACAGGGAACTGCAAGCAGATATATTTCAGCTGTTTGGAAAGCAGAGACTATCCTAGAACAATCCCCTGTAAAAGCTGTAGAGTATATATAGCACCTAATTTTAAACACTCCAAGAGGAAAGATGCAAGAAATTGAAGGTCTCTGCATCAGTGAAAGTGGGGGGGGAAGTGTTGGCAACATGAATTGGGGAGTGTAGGAGAAGACCTGAGACATGTCTAATTAAAATATAATAATCCTGGTTAATGAAATGGAAGACCTCATCTGATGACTTTGGAGTGGATTCTCCAAAGTAGTAATGCAATGAATGAATCCCTCATACGGATATTGGAGTTACACCAGAGAGGAATTTGGCCCTGTGGTTTGAGAGGGAGCAGCAGCCTTGCTGTTTGGTCTTTAGTTCTGCAGAAAATGTTATTCTATAATAATCCCTAGTTCTCCTATGGTATCTTTCAGCAGATCTCAAAGCACTTGACAAAGATCAGTATCAGCGTCCCCATTTTACAGATGGGGAAAACTGAGGCTTAGATGTGAAATGACTTCTTAAGGCCTCTCAGCAGGTAATTGGCCAAACTGAGGATAGAACCCAGGCCTCCTGAGTTCTAGTCCAGTGCTTTAGCCACTAAACCACACCACCTAGGAACATGCTGTTGAAGATGAGCTACATAAATGTGGCGGGAACTAGAAAGGCTGTTGAAGACCGCCTGGAATTGTGACTGGGTTCAGTGTGGAAGCAGGTGGGCAGTGAAGTGTCAGGAGCAGCATGGGGGCAGATTTTGCTCTCTAGCTAGAACCTTGGTCTGGAAGGAGGAATATGTAGAATGTGATTCAGTGGATTTTCTGTCCCAGGTAATGTAATTCAGCC
Source organism: Terrapene triunguis (assembly GCF_002925995.2). Taxonomy (NCBI): domain Eukaryota; kingdom Metazoa; phylum Chordata; order Testudines; family Emydidae; genus Terrapene; species Terrapene triunguis. The sequence continues at coordinate 242,622 of NW_020664984.1, read as the reverse complement.
TTCAGAGTAAGGCGGCTTGACAATCTTCCATTGCAACTCTTTGATTTAACAATTTCCAGAGTGCGCTTTCCTCAACCTTACTTTTTTTTAATCTGAACTTTTTTCAGCCAAAATCCAGAACTTTGGGCTGAAAACAAATGTTTAGTTTTCAGCTTTTCAATGAAAAGGGGAGAATTTTCCAGACACACAAGCTGTGGTTGGGTTTTTCTGCTGGAAACGGCCGCCATTTTCTCCCACCTCTATCTTCGAGGCTGGGAAGGAATCCTGTGGCTCAGGTATTTCAGTGCAGTGAGACAGCAAGGTGACACCCCCACACAATCTGAACCAATCAGAGCCTGTTTCTGCATTTCACACCTGCTTGCTACTGATTATATAGAGGGGAGATCAAACCTCTTCCTCCCTCAATCCATGGGCCAGATGTCAACTCTCCCAGATTGTAACGGGTTCAAAACCCCTCTCTGAATTTTGCAGCTCAGGCCTACCTGTGAAATATACCTTGACCCTACAGAGCATTCAGCAGATAAAGAGGGAAAGCAGTGGCTAAGAATCGCCAGTGTGCAGCAGAGTAGCTCTGTTTTTATTGGTACAGAGTGAAGGAGGGTAGGTGTATGACTAGGAATATAACGTTCACTGATCTACAAAACCCTCAGTGTGCTGGGCTCTGCCTTCCTCCCTCACTTCTTGAGACCAGCTGGGATTGTCAGGGGCAGGGCAGCTAACACAGGCCAGCGTGAGGCTCTATGGATTGGGGGCGAGGGGAGAGATTTAACTGCAGCAGGACCCCAGCTGTGGAAGATGATCCCAAGTGAGGCCAGGGGCCGGATTTGCCCCTCTCTTGCTTATTGCCCTGTGCAAAGTAAGTGTAAATCTCCCTCGAGCCAGAATTCTCCACCCACTTACACTGGGGTCAGCGCCTCACCCCCACCGGGCATAGATGTAAATGACCTGGCTCCTGATTCTCTACTCTGTGCTGTTTTTGCGTTGGAGAAACTTAGCTGCTCCTGATTTATAGGAGTGTGCCTACGCTGCAGTCCGAGGAGGGACTGCAGCATGTGTATACGTACCCAGGCTAGCGTTGATCCAGTTTGCTCAGGCTTCACTGCTACAGTTATTTGAGCTGCTTGGATGGGCACTTGGGCTCCACAACCCCCCTGGGGACCCTATGTATTTGAGTGGCTAGCCCATGCTGCTGCAGTTTCAGTGCTGTTGTACTTTGCGCTAGCTAGTCCTGTCTCCATTAGCAGTGTACACCTAGCTTTACCCTGGTGTCAGCAAGAGGAGAGTCCCAGCATGCGTTGTCTGCATTTCACTTGTAACTGAAAATACCTCCATGTAATCAACAGCCCCCAGCCTTTACATTACAGGGGTCCTGCTTAAAATCTGAGATGGACCCGAGCCACCAGAGTCTGATCGGAATCTGGGGCTTTGGTTGGGGAAACTTCTATCTAAAATATCCAGACTGGATTCGGGATCAGGAAAGAGGCTGAAGTGAGGATCAGTCTGACATATGAACAAGGAGGGTATAAAATAATGCTTAGGAAACTTCAGCAGATCTGCATGGAGTTTTGGTGAAGAAACTGATCAGGGACCATAGGGTTTGACCCTTGATCTACAGGGTCCTTGGGCACTAGTAAGTAGTGACCTGCTAACAGGTATCAGAATATCAGATGAACCCTGACAGAGGACTCCAGTCCTGGGAGCTGACTGGTGGAATGCTGGGGGGGTACTGATTGGCTTAAGTAGAAGCTGTGAACCAAGCACAGAAACACAAAGTTGTCTAGGCAACTGGGTTCTGCCCGCTGAGGACTGCTTCCCTTACAACACCTGTGTCTACAACCTGCCACTGATCACCTGGTAACTTCATCCTGCCTGACTCCTGGTTTGCTCTCTGACCTCCTGGTATCTGGCCTGGGTCTTGCTTCCTACTCTGACCACTAGGTCAGACCTCCCAGTCTTGGCAAAACCGCACAGATCAGTCCATGAGAAGTATCCGTATCCTGTTGTGGCGCTCCTCAGCCAAATGTCTCCATCCTGGACTGATTGCCATACACACCCTTCCTTTCAAGGAAGAATGCTTAAGGATGGAGTCGCTTCAGCTCTTGGATCCCCAACGCATTCCTAACCCAAGTGAATTAGGTGTCTGGGATTTTACATGCACATGTTCCACTTAGAGGCCCCACAGACTGAATAGATCAATGACAAGGCTTGTATCACATCTTGGTGTGTTGTCCTCTTACAATAGCAAGTGTCCAGCCTCTTGGAGCAGATGACTCAAACTCTGTGTATGCTCTCTGTTCCCTTGCATGTTCAGTGGTGGCCATTTAAAATTCCATCTGTGCTAGAGGTGGATTTCTTGCCCTGCCAGGTAAATGCCATTGAATAACACTGAGTTTACGCTGAAAAATACTTTCTTCTTGGAGGATGTGAAGAATTTTTTTAAAGGGCCCACACAGTACCTTGTGCCACATGGCTATACAAGCTCTGAAGCCACCCAGCAAATAAAACTCCTTTGGCTCCACTCCTGAGCACCTCACCTGCCTCTTTTTTTTAAACAGGAATTTAAAGCAACAGCATAATCATCACTGTTGTGTGTGCGCCTGCAAAGCCCTAGAGTTCAATCTGTTTCTGTTCTGATTTATATGCAGTGTTTCTGTAGTGTGTAAACCGTAGGTTGAAGCCCACAGGCTAATTGCTTTCTGTCGGCTGGCGCTAGCTGGCTTCTTTTCTACACCCTCTCATCTGTGTCCGGCTACGCTGCAAGTAATATGGACGTACACTCCCTGTGTGGGGATTGTTTTTTTCCTTCTGGCCAGAGTCTGCATTTACAGCAATGGCCTGGCTCCGAGATTCAATTGAAGGCGATTGGTCCCTAAGGAGTACCCTTGAGACGCGTGCATTTCCATCGGCTGGGTCCTGAAAGACTGTCACATTCATATTCAACACACTCCATTATTCATGCCTGAAAATAGGGCATGCTGTGATATCAAAAGCAGCACCCAAACCCTCACAAACTGCAGTCTGTAATTTTATGTCCTACACCTGCCTGCACAAGTACCAAGATGCTCTTTCTGGAAATGTTCTCTTCCTCCTGCAGTACTGAACATAATGTGTTGACCATTGCTACTAAATCTACAGACAGTGGGTCTAATTCTATGTTTAGCTGCACTGGTAGAACTGCACTGAAACCAGTGGAGTTGCTAGCAATTTATGTAGTAATGCTGACCCTGCATCAGTTCTGCTGCAGCAGGCTTGAGTGCTGTCTCAGGGGGAGAGATGGTTCAAGCTGCCCTCTCAGTGCCAGGACAGGGCTCAGAATCCACCCAAAGAGGCAGCTGTGGGTGGGAGAGACTCTTAGAGAAGGATGGAAATGCTGAGCCAGCAGATGAACTGAAGCTGGGGTGTGAGGTGATAAAATAAGAGTAGGGGACTGGGAAGTGAGAAGAAGGAAAGGTTTCAGGTCAGGACAAGCAGGGGAAAAAATAGATCTGAGTACATGAGCAGACCTTATTGGAGAAGGGAGGCTGGGGGAAATAAAATCTACAGACTTGCAACAGAGAATCAAGGGAAAGAACGGCAAGGAAATGTAATTGGTGGGAAAAGGGAATCAATCAAAAAGCTGTTAGAGGTAAACGAGAAGCCACCCAGCGTGGACCTAAAGTCCATGAACAGAGAATGACAGAACATCTAGTGAAGGAATACAGGGTAAAGGAGCCTAATGGAAAAGTCAAGGCCCGCTGGCTGAAGAAACCCAGCTTGTGGATAAACTCAGTGAAAAGCGGTACAACCATGGGAACATCAAATCAAAAGAGCACTTCAATCTAAAGAACAGGCCAGTAAGAGTCGAGCTTGGCTCACAGCCAAGGCGAGGAAAAGTTGATTCCTCTCTGAAGTGACACAGTATATTGTTGAATAATCTTTTTAGGGGTTTTTTTTGTTCGTTTTGCTCCTGTTACTTCAGGGTAAGGACGAGCTCAAAGGTTAATGTGTTGGAAATCTCTAGTTTATTATTGTAATGATCTATGTTTATGCTACGGATACAACTCTGGCATTTTTCCTTTATAAATTCTAAAAAAAACCCAACCCTTAAAATTATCCCTTTGTTTTGGTTTGCCCCTGCCTCTCCTCAGTTAGCCTAGCAGGGTCACCACATTTACACCGGGGTAAATGAAAACAATGTGGCCTGGTGGGTTTTGTTGGGGTGTGGGCATGTGTCTAAACTTCATGGGCCAGGTCCTCAGCTGCTGTAAATCCACTTCAATAGAGCTATGCTGCTTTACCCCAGCTAAGGATCTGGTCCCCATTCTGTTCTTGTCTAGGACACACAAGATAGTGAAGTCCCAGGCAGACTGCAAAGAGTTTCAAAAGGATCTCACAAAACTGGGTGACTGAGCAATAAAATGGCAGATGAAATTCAATGTTGATAAATGCAAAGTAATGCACATTAGAAAACCTAATCCCAGCTATCCATACCAAATGATGGGGTCTGTATTAGCTCTTACCCGCTCAAGAAAGATCATGGAGTCATTGTGGATAGCTCTCTGAAAACATCTGTTCAATGTGCAGCAGCAGTCAAAAAAGCTAACAATGATAAGAGCCATTAGGAAAGGGATAGGTGATTAAAAGTAAATATCATAATGCCACTATATAATCCATGGTACACCCACATCTTGAATGCTGTGGGCAGTTCTGGTTGCCCCATCTCAAAAAATACATATATTAGAATTGGAAAAGGTACAGAGAAGGGCAACAAAAATGATGGGGTATGGAACAGCTTCTGTATGAGGAGAGACTAATAAGACTGACTCTTCAGCTTGGAAAAGAACAGCTGGAGGGGGATATGATAGAGGTCTCTAAAATCCACGAATGGTGTGGAGAAAGTGAATAAGGAAGAGTTATTTACCCCTTCCCATAACACAAGAACCAGGGGTCACCTGGTAAAATTAATAGGCAGCAGATTTAAAACAAACAAAAGGAAGTACTACTTCACACAACGCACAGTGAACCTGCTGTGGAACTCTTTGCCAGAGGATGTTGTGAAGGCCAAAACTAGAACTGGGTTCAAACATGAATTAGGTAAGTTCATGGGGGGGATAGATCCATCAATGGCTATTAGCCAAGATGGTCAGGGATGCAATCCCATTGGATGGGTATCCCTAAGCTTCTGACTGCCAGTTCCTGGGACTGAACAATAGTGGATTGATCACTTGATTGCCCTGTTCTGTTCACTCCCTCTGAAGCACCTGGCATTGGCCACTATCAGAAATCAAGATACTGGGCTAGCTGGACTATTGGTCTGACCCAGTATGGCCATTCTTATGTACTAGTTCAGTTCTGGTTGGTTGTGACCAAAAGTCTGAGGCTTGTCCAGTGAGCTACCATTGCACTTCCTAGTGGATAGATGTCCATGCCACAAACTGCTACAGTAGTTGGCATTAATTGATACCTGTGCTGACAGGGAGGACAAGAACTGAATGGGCTGTCACTAAACAAACCTTCAATTCCTGCCATGGACACATTCCATCATAAATCGGAGACATTTATTGCACAGCGACAACTATAAAGAAATCAGCCTTCCACACAGTTCAAGTTCCAGCCTCATCTCCCCATGTTTACCAGGAACACCCCCTATCTGAAATGCTATATACAGCGCACACACAGCTGGTGACAAACTGAAGTACTGCAAGGAAACTAGTCTTTCTGGGTCCGGGTTGAGATGCAGTGGCAGAATGGGGGGAGAGAGAGCTCAGTGGTTTGAGCATGGACCTGCTAAACCCAGGGTTGTGAGCTCAATCCTTGAGGGGGCCATTTAGGGATCTGGGGCAAAAAGCTGTCTGGGGATTGGTCCTGCTTTGAGCAGCAGGTTGGACTAGATGACCTCTGGAGGTCCCTTCCAACCGTGATATTCTATGAAGGTTACCTTGCAACTGCCCCTCCTGTGTTTGGATTGTAGCTGGAGTCTTCAGAGATGGTCAGCACTGCACCTTGCACAAACTTTGACATTTACTGACTAACAAAATTAAATGTAAATAAGAGAACCTCGCTGAATGCTGGCTTAAATCACCACCAGAGCTCCAGGCCCTTTAAATCACCAGGGCAGCTGATTCTCCCCCTGCCGGTATGGTCAGCTGTGTACCAGCCCGTATCGGCGGCCGCTTTCTTACCGGTATGCCATACAGGCCTGAACCGGCTTACTTTCACCTCTGCCGACAAGTGAAGCCAGATGCCAAAAGCAGCAGCAGCAGAAGCAATAAAACAAACTCGGCCTGCAGATTCCCCTCCTGAACCTGGCAGCAGAGTGAGCAAAGTCATTAAGGGATCATCCATCTCTTAAAACTGCTGCTACTTTAATTAAAACACTGAGGGCTTTGACATTTTCATTTTGATGCAAGGCAAAAATCAAATGGATGCACTGTTGCCCCACAGTGGCCAAGAGTTTAACTGCTGTTAACAAGCAGTAGTTACACTTGTGTGTCCAGGATGGAAACATGAGTAGTCCGTTCCTGAGCATCTCCTGTGGGCAGGGGGCTCCATGGTGCCAGGTGCTGTACAAACATATAGCAGAACAGTTCCTGTCTCAAAGGCCTTGCAATCTAAATAGACAAGACGGGCCAGGGGTGGGAGGTACAAGAGAGGCTGAATGAGTGACTTGCTTAAGATGTCACAGCAGGGGAGTGGCAGAGGTAGGAATAGAAGGAATGTCTCCTGATGCCCAGACTGGTAGCCCACAGCTAGACCACACAGTAAACGACTTCCATTTACCTTCATCATTTTGGGAAGGCTCCTACCCTCCCTCCCAGAGTCAGTCTTGCTTCCTGTGGGTAAGGTGAGGACAGTGAGAACTAGTTATGCCCCCAACAGCTGTATGCAAACAACACAGCTCACCTTCAGGCGGTGTTGTTGTTGGACCAGCTCGCACAGTTCTAAAAATATAATTCACGAACAACCAGCTTGTGCAGTAACAATTCTTGCCACAGAACGTCATTGTGCTCCATACCTTTCCCCACAACCGTCACCAGCTTTGCTGGGGTTATCTTCCCTTTCATCCAGGCACCAATGGCCTGAAGACACCATAATGGTTGGTTGGATCAGGACGATATCTTAGTAAAGGCTCATTCCAATACTAATGTTTGATTTGGTAGGACTACAGATCCATTCCTAATGGACCCATGTCCACATCACCAAACTATGCCTCTAGGCTCATGGTTGGATTTATAGACCTGGTGGGGAAACTTCCACTGACCGTCTGATTTTTTTTCTTTTTCTTTTTATGAATATTTTTTTCATCGCAAGCCCAGAAAAGACTACTATGATCATCTAGTCCAACCTCTTTTATAACACAGGCTATAGAACTTCTCCAAAGTAATTCCTAAAGCAGAGTTTTTAGAAAAACATCCAATCTTGATTTTTAAAAATTCAGTGATGGAGAATCCATTGTGACCCATGGCAAATTGTTCCAAAGGTTAATTACTGTCCCTGTTAATGTACGCCTTATTTCCAGGATGATTTTGTCTAGCTTCAACTTCCAGCCATTGGATCATGTTACACCTTTCTCTGCTAGACTGAGGAACCCATGATTAAACATGTTCCCTATATAAGTAATTATAGACCATAATCAAGTCACCCTTTAACCTCTTTGTTAGTCTATATAGATAGACTCAAGGAATTCAATCGCTAAAAGGCAGGTTTTCTAATCCTTCTCCTGGCTCTTCTCTGAACCATCTCTAATGTATCAACATCCTTCTTGAATTGTGGGCACCAGAACAGGACACAGTGTTCCAGCAGCGGTCGCATCAGTGCTAAATACAGAGGTAAAATAACCTCCCTACTCCAACTCGAGATTCCTGTTTTATGTATCCCAGGATCGCATCCGTTCTTTTGGCCACAGTGTCACACTAGGAGCTCATGTCAATCTGATTATCCACCTCCAGCCCCCAATTTTTTTTTTTTGGAGTCACTGCTTCCCAGGACAGAGTTCCCCATCCTGTAAATACGGCCAACATTCTTAGTTCCCAAATGTATACGTTTCCATTTAGCCATATTAAAACACATTGCTTGCTTGCACCCGTTTACTGAGTGATCCGGATCGCTCTGAATCAGTCACCTGTCGTCTTCGTTATTTACCACTCCCCTAATTTCTGTGTCATCCGCAAACTTTATCAGGGATGACTTTGTTTTCTTCCGGGTCAATGATTAATATGTTAAACAGGTTAGGGCCAAAACCCCAGTGGGCATATCCTGCTGGATGACGAGTTCCCTCTTACAATTACATTTCAAGACCTATCAGTCAGTTTTTAATCCATTTAATGTGTGTCATGTACATTTTATATCCTTCTAGTTTTTTAATTAAAATGTTGTGTGGTACCAAGTCAAACACGATATAGAAATCTAAATAGATAACATCAACACTATTACCTTTATCAGCCAAATTTGTAATCTCAGTGAACAAAGATATGAAGTTTGACAGGATCTGTTTTCCATAAACACATGATGATTTGCATTAATTACATTACCCTCATTTAATTCTTTATTAATTGAGTCCTGTACCAGCGGCTCCATTATTTGCCTGGGATTGATGTCAGACTGACAGGCCTATAATTATCTGGGTCATCCTACTTACTCTTTTGAAACATTGGCACAACATTAGCTTTCTTCCAGTCTTGTGGAACTTACCCAGAGCTCCAAGACTTGGGGGGGGGGGTAACATTAACAGTCCAGTGAGCTCCTCAGCCAGCTCTTTTAAAACTCTTGGGTGCAAGTTATCTAGACATGCTGATTTTAAAATATTTGCCTTTAGTAACTTCTGTTCAACATCCTCCAGAGATACTAGTGGAATGAAAAGTATTATCACTATACAATGAGACTCTATCATCTGTTTCCCGCCAAATACAGAACAGATACATGTATTGAATCCCTTTTCTGCATTATTATTGCTAATTCTACCATTTATGTCTAGAAATGGACCAATACCATTAGCAGGATTCTTTTTGTTCCCCATATAGTTTAAAAAACTCCTTATTGTCCTTAACTCTGCTGGCCACAGATTTCTCCATTGCATCCCTTACAAATTTTCTACAATTCCTACATTCTGATTAATATAAATGTCTATCAACTTCCCCTTTCTTCCATTTGTTCTATATTTGTATAGGTGCCTTCACATCCCCCCCCCTAAACCAGGCCAGTTTTTTAACCAGCGTGGCTTTCTTCTTAAATAGTAAGATTGGGGCATCGACTAAGGTGTTCTCAAATGATTCCCAATTATCATTCACATTTTTCATTAAATTCTTCCTCACAGCTGAATTGGCTCATAATTGTGTTCTGCTGCATGAAATTGGCCCTATTAAGGCTGTGTGTGTGTGTGTATACACACACACACACACACACACACACACCCCTATATCTTACTGATCTGGACTTTATTCTGCTTGCACATTATAAATGTGATCAGGTCATGATCACTTGTACCTAAGCTACCATTAGTTTTTAGTTCTGTGATCAGTTCCTCTTTATCTGTTAGGACAAGGTCTAATATAGAATTCCCCCATGTTGGCTGCCACACTTTTTGAGGTAGGAAATGGTCATTTATAATGGTTAGAAATTCCAAGGATGTTTTAGTACAGGTAGCATGAGCCCTCCAGCGTGTCACTCAAATTGAAGTTTCTCAGGATCACACCGTTTTTGGGGGTTCCCCCCCCCTTACATCTTATAGATAGATGCATAGGGAGTCAGTCATCCTGTTGCCAAGTGTGATTTGGCAGTCTGTAGCAGACACCAACTAAAACCCCATCTTGTGCTTGATCTGTTAGGACACTGATCCATAAGCTTTCAAGATCCCTTTCTTCCAAGTTATCAGTGACTCAAACAGATAAAGCCATTTTTTGACAGAGCGCCACCCCCGCTACCATTTTGCCTACTTGATCCTTCCTAAGTTGGTTAGAACCATTGATTTTAATATTCCAGCTGTGTGAACCATCCCAGCTGGTTTCAGTGGGATTCCACTAGATCAGATTTATTCTCCTAAATGAGCAATTCCAGTTCCTCTTGTGTTTGCTACCCAGGCTTCTAGTATTGGTGTATAAGCAATTCCAAAAAATTTTGTGTCTGAACTGGTTTTCATTAGAGCTGAGTGAACAATTGATTGGGGGGGGGGAGATGGAGGGGTTCAGTGACCAAACCAAAAAAACTCCCCCCAATTTTTTTGTTTTGAACCAAAACTGATTTTTTTTTTCTCAACAAAATGAAAAACCTTTATTTAGGTCAAAAGAAATGTTCCAGTTGTTGAAAACCAAATGCTTAATATTTTTTGATATAAGAAAAGTCTCAATCTTTGATCAAAATAATTTTGGGTTTGTGGTTCTTCAATGAAATCCCTCAAATGTTGGGGGGGAAAGAATACAAAACCTATTTTTTCACTTCATTTACCCCTGCCAAAAGTGATGAGTGTCTGTGCCCTTGAAATTGTGTGTACTTTTCTCAGCTATGATAGAGAATGTTTATATGAAGTAGGAACAAATACCTTCACTTATGAAGAACATTCCCCTGTCGCTGCCTTGCTAATTAGCTGTTATTAACACTGATAATAGAGCTATCAGATTTAATAGGCAGCAGATTATGGCAATTACAATGGGTTTGCCAGCTATGGTGCATAAGCTGTTCAGCTATGGGAACAAACCGGCAAACGTTCCCACAATGAGCATGTGGAGCAGAGCTGCTTGTCTGAGTGATCAGCCAGGACAGCTGGCAGAATAATGCTATCGCTAGTCTGTACAGGTTCTTGAATCACCCTCCTTTGAGCACCTATTTATTTTTTCATGACATTTCTGGTGGCATTGGTGTGGGGTTTTTTGTTTTGTTTTTTCCATGTCCATGAGGGTGTTGGGTTTTTTGGGGGGGGGGGTCACAGCTGTCCTGTTTCCATCCCTTTTGCGGGGTTCTCTCCCCCCCCCCCTCAAAAAAAAGTCTGAGCTAAAATACCATTTTCATTTCATTCAAAAAGTTGTGTGGCTTTTTAGTTTTTTGTTTGGTTTGGTTTTTTTTTAAAGAAAATGGTTTATAGGAAAGAATTGCAACCAGCAGCCCCAGCCATGTTTTCATTAGTGATCATCCAAACCACCAAGCCTCTAAAGGTCACCCTGCACTAATGTATTTTGGATCCTTTTCCCTCTTTTCCACTCCCTTAACAGCCCCCTGCTCCACCTCTCTCTCAAAGGCTACGCTTATGACATAGAATATCAGGGTGGGAAGGGACCTCAGAAGGTCACCTAGTCCAACCCCCTGCTCAAAGCAGGACCAAGCCCAACTAAATCATCCCAGCCAGGGCATTGTCAAGCCTGACCTTAAAAACCTCTAAGGAAGGAAATTCTACCACCTCCCTAGGTAACCCATTCCAGGGCTTCACCACCCTCCTAGTGAAAAAGTTTTTCTTAATATCCAACCTAGACCTTCCCCCCGCCCCAACTGCAATTTGAGATCCTTGCTCCTTGTTCTGTCATCTGCCACTACTGAAAACAACCGAGCTCCATCCTCTTTGGAACCCCCCCTTCAGGTAGGTGAAGGCTGCTATCAAATCTCCTTCTCTTCTGCAGACTAAATAAGCCCAGTTCCCTCAGCCTTGCCTCTCCCATGTCCCTGGGTTTCAAACAGGTTCTGATTCCTCTCAACCTGCACCACCTCCCCTCTCCCATAGTAACCATTGTCTCTAAAGTACTCCGTGCAAGAGTCAGCAGTGGCATATGTTTATGGGCTCTAGTACTATGTATCCCACAGTGCACTGCACATCCTGACAAGACCAGGACCTCATTCCGCAGCAGCCAGAGCCAATCAGATGGAACAAGGAGCAATGGTCTCAAGTTGCAGTGGGGGAGGTTTAGGCTGGATATTAGGAAACACTATTTCACTAGGAGGGTGGTGAAACACTGGAATGGGTTCCCTAGGGAGGTGGTGGAATCTCCTTCCTTCCGGCTTGACAAAGTCCTGGCTGGGATGATTTAGTTGGGGAGTAGTCCTGCTTTGAGCAGTGGGTTGGACTAGATGCCCTCCTGAGGTGCCTTCCAACCCTGATATTCTATAATCGGAGCCTGACAGATAACAAACTAGCCCTTGGAAAAAGAACAGGAGTACTTGTGGCACCTTAGAGACTAACAAATTACTCCTGTTCTTTTTGCGGATTCAGACTAACACGGCTGCTACTCTGATACTAGCCCTTGGAAAGGCATCTTCAGTGGGATTGTGTTCAGACAAGGACAGGCCGAGGACTTGCAGGAGAATGGAAGAGAATGCGTCCAAGGTCTCAACGGAGCATCATGGCATGGAGTGTGCGCCAAAGTCTGTCAGAGTGGGGGAGTTGGAAGGGGTGAGGCTGGGCACTATTAAAGAGAGACAGGAATGAGATCCAGGGCTACTGCAGAGTCATGGAAGAGAATGAGGCCTTGGCTGATTGGAGGGTCTCAGAATGAGGCTATGACTTAGGACAGTTTCATAGGCACCATGGCCAAAGCCAGTTGGAAAGTCACAGCAGGGGTGGTGCTGTGGCACCGGCATCCAGGGAGCCAAGGCTCCTGATTCGAGTGAGGAAGAGGCAATGGGGGAATTAAGGGGCTCAGTGGAAGGTTTGAGGGGCAGGGACACAAGTGGGAGAGAGGAAATGCAAAGGGCCAGTAGAGCTCTTCCTTTTGTAAATTGGTTTCCCGCCCCCGCCCCAGCTTTCAGCTCTCCTTCCCAATTTAACCAGAAGAGTGAAAGTACTTCAGAGAATAGCATTAACCAATTATCCCCTGCTGCTCTCCAGGCTGGGGAGGAGAATTTCCCTCCGCGCGCATTCTCTTTTTCCCGGCTGAATTTTTCTTCATTAAATCTGCCTCTGGGAGCAGAAACAAATACAACATATTGACTTAACAGCTCAACATTTTCCCTTCCTTCCACAATACATTTACCAGGGCCGTCCGGCCCGCTCTGCTTTCTCCATTCGCATCATAACTCTCGTCTGACAGGGTCTCTGGTTTTCACAGCATGCGCTGCTCTCCCCCGTCCCCCTCCCCACTCAGACTTGGCTCCAGGCAGCTATACTGGTAAGATGATCTAGTGTACACAGACCCCGTAAATGGGGTTTAAATGATCATTCCAAAGGGTCCACTTTCTGCTTCTCAGAGCAGCCGTAACATGTTCCATTGTCACAGTATGATGGCCTTAATAAGTGGTGGAGGAAACACAAGAGGCTGTTAAACACTCAGTGGTTTTATTATTAATAATTAGGTCTACTACTGTAGCATCTAGAAACCCCGACTTTGATCAGTGCCTTAGGGCAGTAGGTGTTGTATGAACACCTGGTAAGAGAGAATCCCTTCCCAAACAGCTTGCAATCTAAAGCCCTGGCTGGGATGATTTAGTTGGGAATTGGTCCTGCTTTGAGCAGGGGGTCGGACTAGATGACCTCCTGAGGTCCCTTCCAGCCCTGATATTCTATGATTCTATGATAAACATGCAAAGAGGGGAAAGAAGCAAAATGACTTACCCCAGGTCATGCAGCACAGACAGGCATACAACCCACATAGCCTAAACTCGGGTGCAATTTACTGGACTCCACAGCAGCTTTCCTGCAATGATTTCAAAGCGCTTCCCCAGGAATGAATTGAATCCCACCAAACCCTGTGATGGGAAGGGTAATATTATTATTTCTCTTTTGCAGATGGGGAAACTGAGGCACGACAGTTGAGGGTTGAGTTGCAAAAGAGAAACCTACCGGGCTGGTGCACAGTTCTAATTGTAAGGTCGTGCCCCTGGATGGGTTGTCAGAAGTAGGATATAATCCTGGGACCTCTGGATCTTAAGGCATGAGCCACTACTGTTTGAGCTAAAACAGCCGGCTCTGTTCGTCAAGACTGGAACATGCGCATCAATCTCTGAGTTGCTACCTCACCGTTAGAGGGAGATCTATGTAAGCCACACAATTAAAAGACAATTAGGAAAGAGATCCTCTAGCAAAGCTGGGGGGGACCAGACATTTATCATGCACTAGACAGCTGAACACAAAAAAGCCCCTTGACAATTAAAAACCATTCCCTCTTGTTTTAGCCATCGTAAAGCAGTGACAGACAAACAGAGTGGGCACAAGCTCCATTTTACAAACATTGATTTATCTGTAAGGACAAAATTTTTGAACTTGAGTGCCAAAAGTTGGGGAATTAAATCTGTAATTAGACATTAACATAAGCAGCCTGATTTTTCAAGGCATGGAGACCCTGTAGCTGTCAATTAGCATGACAGCTGGCTGAAATCTTTTAGTTGAAAGGGGTTTGTTTGTTAGCTTTTCCCCTCCAACTGGAAAAAACACAACAATTTATGAAAACGGACCTTTCCACAGAAAATGGTCATTTTCTGTGGAAAAGTCAAGGTTTTCATCAAAAACCAAAACGCTCATCATTTATTTTTTTACAAATTTCAGTTTTCACAGCAACTGACAAATTCTGATCAGTCGACTAAAGATTTCCAAATAGCCGAATCAGGTAGCCTGTATAAGACAAGGTAGATGAGGTCATATCTTTTATTGAACCAACTCCTGCTGGTGAGAGAGACGAACTTTTGCCAATCTGCTAAATCAAGCTTTCTTGTAGATCATTTGGTACCACCTGCTCACATGGGGACAGACGCTGCTTTCTGGTACAGTGGCGCTTGTAAGGTTGGCCTGATGCACAGTAGTCTGTCGAGCCTATATGCCTTAGAGCAACATTGACTTTAATGAAAGATTTCTGGAAAACTGCCGGATCTATGATATATTCTTGCATCATAGAGTGGCGACGTGGTCTGGTGCTCGGAGTACAGGACCTGCAGGCAGGAGGTCCTGATTCTGTTCCCAGATCTGTTACTATATGGCCTGGTATGTCATAGAATCTTAGGACGGGAAGGGACCTCGAGAGGTCGTCAAGTCCAGTCCCCTGCACTCAGGGCAGGACTAAGTATTATCTAGACCAGCAGTTCTCAAACTGTGGGTTGGGACCCCAAAGTGGGTCATTGCCAGGATCAGCATTAGAATTTCTGGGGCCCAGGGCTGAAGCCCAAGGGGACCCCCCACGGGGGGAGGAGGGGTGGGGCTCGGGTCTGCCCCCCCCCCAGGTCATATAGTAATTTTTTTTGTCAGAGGGTTGCAATGCAATGAAGTTTGAGAAAATGCTTATCTAGACCATCCCTGACCGGTGTTTGTCTAACCTGCTCTTAAAAATCTCCAATGATGGAGATTCCACCACCTCCCTAGGCATTACTCTCTGAGTGTCTCAGGGCATGGCTACACTTGCAGATCTAGAGCGCCGTGATTTAAACCAGCGCTCGGAGACCGCAGCAGGGAAAGCGCTGCAGTGTGTTCACACGGTCAGCTGCAAGCGCACTGGCGTGGCCACATTTGCGGCACGTGCGGTGACATTGGGAGCAGTGCATTGTGGGCAGCTATCCCACAGAGCACCTCTTCCCGTTCTGGTGCTGTGGCTTGTAGGAAGGGAGCAGGGGGGTTGCATGGCATTTTGGGTCCTTTCCCAATGCCCTGTGATGCATTGCTTCGCATCCCAGCAATCCCTGTGCTTCCGTCCACGTTTGGTGCCATCTTTCAATGTTTTTTGTACTGCGCGCTCTGTCTTCCCTTTCGGTCTGCGGGAATGAAGCCCGAACTGCTGAGGAATATGCTGATGGGTCTCGCCAGCATGTCATGAATTGCAGTCGAGTTACTCCTTAAGCTACAAAGTGACAGCGAGGACTCAGACGATGATGTTGACTCGCATAACGCATATGACACGAGATTGCTTGTGGCATTCACTGACATGCTCACCACAGTGGAACGCTGCTTTTGGGCTCAGGAAACAAGCACTGAGTGGTGGGATCACATCATGATGCAAGTCTGGGATGACGAGCAGTGGCTGCAGAACTTTCGGATGAGAAAAGCCACTTTCATGGGACTGTGTGAGGAGCTCGCCCCCACCCTGCGGCACAAGGACACGAGATTGAGAGCTGCCCTGCCGGTGGAAAAGCAGGTGTCTATTGCAATCTGGAAGCTGGCAACTCCAGACTGCTACCGATCGGTCACTAACCAGTTTGGAGTGGGGAAAGTCGACCGTTGGAATCGTGTTGATGCAAGTTTGCAGGGCCATTAATCGCATCCTGCTTAGAAGAACCATGACTCTGGGTAACATGCATGACACTGTGGCTGGCTTTGCACTAATGGGTTTCCCTAAGTGCGGAGGGGCGACAGATGGCACGCATATTTCAATTCTGGCACCAGCCCACCTAGCCTCCGAGTACATAAATCGGAAGGGGTATTTCTCTATGGTTCTCCAGGCACTTGTGGATCACCGGGGGCATTTCATTGACATTAACGCAGGCTGGCCCGGAAAGATGCATGATGCACGCATCTTTTGGAACACTGGCCTGTTCAGGAAGCTGCAAGCCGGGACTTTCTTCCCAGACCAGAAGATCACCGTAAGGGAAGTTGAAATGCCCATTGTGATCCTTGGAGACCCTGCTTACCCTTTAATGCCATGGCTCATGAAACCCTACACAGGGAGCCTTGACAGCAGCAAGGAGCAGGTCAACAAGAGGCTGAGTCGGTGCAGAATGACTGTGGAGTGTGCTTTTGGCCATTTAAAGGGCCGCTGGCGCTGTCTGTATGGGAAGCTGGACCTGGCCAATGACAGCATCCCCACGGTTATATGCGCATGCTGTACCCTTCATAATATTTGTGAAAGGAAGGGTGAAAGATTCACTCAGGCATGGACCTCGGAGGTTCAATACCTGGAGGCTGAATTTGAACAGCCAGAGAGCAGGGCTATTAGAGGGGCCCAGCGTGGCGCTGCAAGGGTTAGGGATGCCTTGAGGGAGCAATTTGAGGCTGAAAGCCACCAGTAATGTTTGGTGGCCTGCACGGGAGTGAAGTGCAGTGGTTCCAATGTTAGTAGGAATCTGTGTTTGCTACGTATGATGCACTGACTTGCAATGCCTATTGCTTTCCTGGGCTACGGTATCTTTTACTTAATGCAATAATAAAGAATGTTTTCAAAGCCAAAAAATTCATTTATTGAAAAGAAACACAACTTTTTGGGAAACAGGCAGGGCGTGACACATCTGTGCTGGGTGGGATGAGGGAAGGGGGTGGGATGCGGAACGGGACCATCACAGATTTGCATATGTCCTGCTATCCTACTCAGCCTTCCTGTCTAGAATGCTGTGCAATGAGTGCTGCACTTCAGGCTGGCTAAAATGCATGGGGATGGGGGTTGAGTGCAGTGGGTAAGGGTTGTAGTTTGCAGGGCTGGGTGGTGAAGCTACAGGTGTTGGAGGCAGCTGGTGGCGATAAGAACCCAGATGTTGGGGAAAGTGGGTTGGCAGTGACAGGCACAAGGGAAAGAGTTTTGGAACAAGGACTGCAGGGGGGGGAGGGGCGGGCACGGACGTGCTCTGCCTGCGTTGCTACAAGTGCCTGTATTGAGTCCGCTTGGCACTCCATGACGCTTAGCAGCTGCTCCATGCTTTAGTGCCGGCGATCCGCCTTCTGCTGGCGGACCCTTCTTTCACTCTCCTGCCACTCCTACACTTTCTGATTACTTCATGCAGCATGTCCTCTTTGCTTCTTCGCAGACGCTTCCTGATTCTTTGGAGGCTTTCGGCCGTTGATAACAAGGACGGCTGGGATCTCAAGGTTGCATCTATAAAGCCAAAATGCAACACTTAACAGAGGCAGCATTGTTCGCACCAGACAGAGCAATGATTCAGCCGTACTTAAAGACAAGCACAGTGTACACAATAGCAGCAATTGCCCGCCCCAAAGCAGGCACACATAACCCACAGGATCCCCAAAATGGTGAATAAGCACAGGGGCATGGGGCACTGATTGTTTCACGGCCATACTGTCTTCTGGGGTTCTGTGCCTTGGGGAGAGCCAACAGCTGGGGGGGGGCCCTATACTGAACAGTGTCCCCACATTTTCCATAGGAGGTCATTCTTGAAGGTATCTTGCTGCTGAGGGTGACCTGGGAAGCAAGGGAGGGTCTTCTTCTACAATGTGGCTTCCACCCTGGCCGAGATGCAGCTTGCCTGTGTGCAGCAATGGTCCCCCTGCCCCTCACGGCACATTGGCGCAGACATGTTAGCCTTACTGGGATGCTCAGGGGAGGAGGCGGGGCCGGGACAGGGATTTGGGGAAGGAGTCGAATAGAGGCAGGGAGGAGGCGGAGTTGGGGCGGGGACTTTGGGGAAGGGGTTGGAATGGGGGCAGGGGTGGAGTCGGCGCAGGGCAGGGGGCCACGAGCACCCACTGGCGCCAGGAGAAGTTGGCGCCTATGCTTACCAGACACGTCCTCTGATGTTTGTTCTTCCCCAAGTACCGTCCGCTGTGACTGGCTACCATCCTCCTGGCTTAAAAACAGCTCCTGGCTGCATGCATCTAGGGATGCTGGGCTGTCTCTCTCCTCCTCAGCACCCTCGCTCCCACTTTCCTCCTCCTCCTGCCTTGTTGAACTGGGCTCTGAAGTGTCCATGGTGGTACTCGGAGTGGAGGTGGGGTCGCCCCCCCGGTATCGCGCCCAGCTCTTTGTAGAAACGGCAGGTCACGGGGGCAGCACCGGGGCAGCGGTTTGCCTCGCCGGCTTTGCGGTAGGCATTCCGCAGCTCCTTCACTTTAACCCCGCACTGCAGTGCATCCCGGTCATGGCCCCTTTCCAACCTGTCCCTTGATATCTGCCTGAAGGTATCGTAATTCCTGTAGCTGGAGCGCAGCTGGGACTGGACAGCTTCCTCCCTCCAAACACTGATGAGATCCAGCACCTCGCCATTGCTCCATACTGGGGATCGCCTGGTGCGTAGAGGCATGGTCACCTGGAAAGATGCGCTGAGAGCGCTCCACGCCTGGCTGAGCAAACAGGAAGGGGATTTTCAAAATTCCCAGAGAATTTAAAGGGTGGGTCTGACGCTTGGTCACCTGAGGGCAGGGCAGTAGAGTTCAAAGTGATGACCAGAGTGGCTAGAACAGACATTGTGGGACACTTCTGGAGGCTGATCAGAGCACATTAATAGACCAGGGTGTCCACACTGGCACCGTGGCACTCCAGCCTGGGCGCAGAAAGCGTTATGCCTCTCATGGAGCTGGATTACCAGGAGCGCTCCAGCCACAGAGTCAGGGCGCTCTACGTGCCTTGCCAGTGTGGACGCATCAGGAGTTAGGGTGCGTGGGGCTGCTTTAATGCACTCTAACTCGCAAGCCCCTAGTTCCCCCATCTAAAAAATAAGAATAGTAACGTTTAGTTCCTTTAATTTTGTGCAACACTGTGAGATCTTTGGATGAAAAGGGCTGTTTACGAGCAAAGTTGTTGTCTTGCTAATGTGCCAGTCAGACCCCACAGTACATAAGCCAAAGCTACAAATGAAGGCTCGTCTCCTGTTACTCATTTCAGAACAGGAGGCAGTGTGCAGACCCGGGGAGATCATTGTGTGTGTGTGTGTGTGTGTGGTGGGGGGGTTGGGTTACTCTCTGTGTATTAGCATGGAGGGGCCAGCCAGAAATGTGAAAAGGCCGAGCCAAACTTAGTTGCCAAGTCCAAGGCCCGGTTTGGGCTCTGCATTCCTGTGCTGCGGTGAATATTCATGCATGTCTTCTCGGCCCAGCGGATCATGCTGCTCCGTGTACCTCTACGGCCTGTGCTGAGGCCCAGGATTTGTGGTACGCACAGCTGGATAACAGCTGATCCCTGCTGCAATGCCTGAATGCTTTGTGTCGCTCAGCCCGGCGGTGGCTTGCAGACTTTAAGCTGCAGCCAGCTGTTAGGCTAACGCCCGAGCCCAAACTTGAGTCTAAAGGCAGAAGCCTTAATCAAGCAGAACCAGCAGGGGAGAGGAAGGATACTGTGGTGATGCGGCAGAGGGCAGATAGATAGAACCCTGCCCTCAAAATCAACAGGAATGTTGTTTGGGGGGATAGCTCAGTGGTTTGAGCATTGGCCTGCTAAACCCAGAGTTGTGAGTTCAATCCTTAAGGGGGCCATTTAGGGATCTGGCACAAGAATCTGTCAGGGACAGTACTTGGTCCTGCTGTGAAGGCAGGGGGCTGGACTTGATGACCTTTCAAGGTCTCTTCCAGCTCTATGAGGATAGGTCTATCTCCATATAATAAATTGTCTGAGTATGACCTCTGGTCCACTGCTAAGGACCTAACATCATGGCCTGATTGTGTCCTTGATTTCAAAGGTGCAGGATGAGATGTTCCCCAGACAAAATCACCCTTGGTCTAACTCCACTGATGTCACTTGACTTGTGTCTCACTTTCTCAGCAAAGGAGACCATAGCCTGAAGTTCCAGGGGAAGTGGGTCATTGGCTTGAGGTATTAAAACAG
Organism: Terrapene triunguis; assembly: GCF_002925995.2. Lineage (NCBI taxonomy): Eukaryota > Metazoa > Chordata > Testudines > Emydidae > Terrapene > Terrapene triunguis. Next base: position 222,265 of record NW_020664984.1, on the reverse strand, counting down.
AGCTGGGTACGGTTGTGAAGCATAGATTGTGCCTGGGACAGTCCTGAGTGGGAGCAGGGGATTGACCTCTGCTGTTCCTGCACCTTAGGTGGCCCCCTCCAGGTCTGGATTGAGGCATGCCACCAGGACAGTGTGGGGAAAGTTTCTCATGCTGCTCCCTATGGAGAGAAACAGCACTTTTCTCTCCGGGGCTGTCAATCTGATTTTGCTCCTTTCCATCTGCACTAGAATTTACATAAAGAAAAACAGATTGAAATCGCCCCTACTCTGGGGGGATCAGGACAGGGGGGAGCTTAACCTTCCTGGAGGGCCCCCAAACACTGCAAAGAAGACTCATGATCTCCCGCGCACATGTGATTAGTAATACACAGTGCTGCCAGAGCTCAACTGAGGTCAGGGAAACACTTTACTGGACACTGTTCAAACTCATAGTAAGCGAAAGTCTTTTCCCCCGAAGAGTTTACAGCCTGAATAGACAAGAAGGTGAGAGGAGAAACATTTTGTCCAGGGGCCTGCAAGTCAGCAGGAGCGCTGGGAATAGAACCTGTGTCTCTCTGCCAGATCACACTGCCTCTCAACTCATTGAAGATACATCCTGCTTTCTGTGTTAGCACATTGTATAAGGATTGTGTTTTCCTGCCAATCTGGAAAGGGTCTGTCATACTCTGGATGCTATAGAAATCATAAGGAATAATATGCCCCACTTACCAAATTCTGTGTCGAATGCAAACCAAGTGGGTTCTGGGTCAGGACAGAATTTGCTTTCCTGCTTCTACTACCAAGCTTAGAAGTGAATGAAAGAATGTTTAAAAAAGAGGGGTGGGGGAGAGAAAGCAGGTCAATAAATAAAAAGTCAACTGTGGTTTTTTTATTCAAAAATAAATAAAAACAATGAGCAGAAAATTGAAAATCTATGACACTCCTTTGACAAATGTCCCTGTTTTTAAATTAGGACAAAGGATTTGGAACAAATGGAGGTTTATGTTTAGTAGTCTCTAAATTTGTTAGTCTCTAAGGTGCCACAAGTACTCCTGTTCTTTTTCTAAAGAAAGGGTTCAGTTTATGGATGAAAGGGAAAATACCCTTCCCCGGAGTTACCAAGGCTACTGCAGCCTGTAGAAAGCTTATCGAGCTGCGTGCTTGAATTGTGGTTACTGCAGATCTTACGTGGATTTAAGAGAAGTGGCTTCATCTCAATACCCTGAAGTCTGGGCAAGAGACTGAGATAGCTGGGGCCATGAGCAGTTGTTCTTGTAGTTTGGGGTGTCACAATTTTTGCCCAGCTTTAGAAGGGGTCTCAAGTTAGGCACTCAGGACGGTAGGCCCTCAAAATCAGTGGAGGCTTTTGAAAAATGTTGACTATAAGGTATTTCTAGGGTACGCCTCACCCTTCCATCAGGTCCCTCTTGTTGCTTGTCATGAACGATTTCCTACAGCGAAAGAGCTACACGTCCATCACTAATTAAGGACACTCTGAAATAAGACACTTTGTGGTGAAGAAAAATCCCATGTCACTTTTTTTTTTGCTAATTAGGGGTGTCTGTGTTCCGGCCATGTTCTTCCTTGGGTAATTCTGTTCTTCCTATCTCCATCCCTCTTTCCTCACCTTCTGGCCAAACCTATTACATAGTATTGTTGTTAGACAGCCGCTGTCTCCTGCCCCAGCAGTGGCTGCATTTCCGTGGTGGGTGAAATGATTCCTTTGTATATTTGTGGCCCAATTCTGCAAGGTTCTGGCCGCCTTCCTTTCACAGTGAAGTCACTTGAGGACCACAGCACCTTGCAGGAGGTGCCCAGCTCCAGTGTCTCAGCAGAGCTTATAAAATATGTAAGACCCTCTAGGCCTCTTATAAACGCTACAGGAGCCTGACACGTTCTAGTGGTGTCAGTGCAAAGCTTCTATGTAGCATGTGTAAGTTCTGAAACCCGCAGCACCTCCCCAGCGAGCTTACCTGCCCTGCAGGCTGTCAGAGGCACTGGACTCCTCCCTAAAACTAGAATCTTTGTGGAGATTTTTGCACAGCAGCCAGGATCTTGTTTGTTCACACGCAAGTAACTTTTCTTTTGTCCGCTATGATGCTCCCCAGGGCTACCCAAGCTTGTGAGGCACCTGACCACTACCTGCCATTGACCTGAAGGAGTCTTGCCTTTGCTTGCTATGGGTTAATCAACAGCCTCTAGCAGGCTCTACAAACACTGCTTTCCCCCACACCCGGCCCTGCACTCTCTGTACCAGTGGAAACAGGCACACACCAAAGTCCACAGAGTGTTCCCTGCAGTATCCAGCCCCTATCCACTGGACACTCATGGAATTACCAGGCCTGAGGTTTCCAAGGGAACAGTGCACAGTGGCACACACCACCCTGGAAGAGTCAACTCCGGACCAGCACTTAACTTAACAGCACAGCACATACAGGGATGTGGAGTGAAACCAAGAATAAGGCCCTGTCTACACTAGCACTTATGTGGGCAAAGCTTGTGTCGCTCAGGGGTGTGAAAAAAACACAACCCTGAGCGACATCAGTTTTGCCGGCATAAACACTCGTGTGCACGGCACTGGGCCAGTGAGAGAGCGTCTCCTACTGCTCGTTGTGCTGGTTTGACGATGTCGACGGGAGAGCTCTGTCCTGTCGGCATAACGCGGCTACGCGAGCGATCTTAAGCTTGCAAGTGTAGACGTGGCCTAAGTTAATGAGCAAAGAATCGAGATTCAAGTGACAGTAAATAGGAATGTTGGAAACCAATTTAAAACAAAGTCATAGCACACTTTTTAGAGACTAGACTTCACTCTCTTGCCTAAGGAAGCTTATCCCAGCCAAAGATCTCTTCTGCCCTCCCTTTTTCGTGACGCAAAAGCTCTGTCCTTTTTCTTCCTCTGTGAAGGGAGCCTGCTGCCCACGTTTCTCCTTTGCCTCGCAAATATAGTGGGGCAAACTTTTGACGACTACCTCCAGATGGGGTGCCCCCTTCCTGCCGCTTTTCTCTTTCTGTTAGATTTTTTTCCCACTGGAAATCCTTCCTCCTGCATTCAGTTCTGACTGGTGATTGGGGACCCATTGTGAATGAGACAATACCCAATTTAAATGTAAACAGATAGATGGACACACCTCTCTTGTCTGGTGGAAAACCTGTTTTTCACCTTTGCTGGTGACTAATACCTTGATACAGACATTTTTGCAGTACAGATACATAACTCCCTACATAGGATCTCTACATACATTTCACAATGATAGTGATGACCAATGAGACACCGGCTTTCATTTGAGATCTCATCTGACATTCTTTGGTGAACCAGAATGTACATACCAGAATCGGGAGATTCCTGTAACTCCCTTGCCAGCTGGTTTTAAGTGGTTCTTGGGACGTATCTACACAGCACTGTTCAATATGCCCTTGTGAAGGAGTTTTCCTTGAGGCCCAGCTAATGCTGCAGTGCTGGAGTGCCTAGAATGAATTGTTTTTAAGCTAGTGGTGGCCGTTCAATATTAGAAGATGTTTCTAAAAGTGCAGCACTTGGGAGGGATAGCTCAGTGGTTTGAGCATTGGCCTGCTAAACCTAGGGTGGTGAGTTCAATCCTTAAGGGGGCCCTTTAGGGATCTGGGGATTGGTCCAGGGTTGGACTAGATGACCTCCCAAGGTCCTTTCCAACCCTGATATTCTGTTTTAAGGCGAGGTCTCCCATAAAGAGCTGGTCTGATCAAATGCAGCAAAAAGATTCAACTATGGTAGGAGACCCAATACTCATGAAGAAGTAGGGCGGTCAAGTGAGTAAGCCACTGGGCTCAGAGACCTGGGTTCCATTCCCAGCTCTGGCACTGACCCACTGTGTCATTTAGGGCAAAACGGTGTGCCTCAGTTTCCCCATCTATAATATGGGGATGAAATGATGTTGACCTTCTTCTCCAAAGCACTCCAAGATCCGTGGATGGAAGGCTCCAGGTAAGAGCTAGGTATCCTCCTAGAGTGGCTCTACAATCTGTCAGGTGGAAGGGGGAGGTCGTGTCCAAACCACAAAGGCAATGGCTTTACCATCTTAACTTTGAAATTGCTACTCCAGACCCATCATTCCAAACCCTCTCTCCACCCATCTCGTCTCATGGCAACCACATACAGCAATGTGTGCGCAGAATATCAGTGCCCTCATCACAGGGATTGGGGTAATAATCAGCGGTGAGCCCTGTCTCATAGACATCCCGCCATCATTCACATACTGTGCAGCACTTGCACGCTTTAAAGTGTGTTGCTCTGACCTCAGACTGACTCCAGCCCCCCTTCTCTGTTCAGGACATCCTCACGCTTTAACATGTCCAGCCAAATCTTTCCATCCTTACGCACTCTTCACTCAGTGACGTCAATGGGCGCTGAGCCTGAGCACGGTTTGTCAAACAACCTTCTTAGTTTTCATCCCGGCTCAGATCTTTGCCCCAAACGCTCCTCGCTCGTTCCCACATGGGTCCTCAGATTTCCTCCTCTGGAGTCAGTTGCCATGCTGACCTGAGCCCTGGAAGCTCTTTAGGACTCATTAATCAAAGGATCCGATTCCATTCAGTGATTTGGTCAAGGTCTGTGCATGTTATTACCCATCTAGCCCTGTTACACATTTTTTCCAAGAACATGATGGGAAAGAAAAATAACCAAACAAAAGAAACCCTTTGCCGCCAAGTACTTTTGGGCAGCCAGCACATGGTATCTTCTTGCTTCTTGCTGCAGATTGCTTTTGCAGATATTCCACATCTCTGCTCTCCAAACATACCCTAGGAGTAGAAATGTATGTCTACACTTAAACCGCTACAGTGGCACAGCTGAGTTGTTATAGTGCTTCAGTGTAGATGCTACCTGTGACGATCGGAAGGGTTCTCTGGTTGGCATAATTAATCCACCTATCCTAGAGGTGGTAGCTAGGTAGGCAGAATTCTTCCATGGATCTAGCACTGTCTACACTGGGGTAAGGTCGGTGTAGCTACGTCTCTCGGGGGGGGTTTCACACCCCTGTGAGACGTAGCTATGCCGATGTAATTTCCCAGCGTAGACCTGTCCTTAGAAGCAAGCTGAATACCCCACCATAAACTCCACTTGCTGCCTACCTCAGAAAAGAACATTTCCCCTCATCTCTCCTGCCCTCAGACACGTTTGTACATAAGAAGGTCTGGGCCTGAGTTTTGAAGAAGCACTGGGGCCTGGATCGTCGAAGGCGTTTAGGTGCCTCACTCCAAGTGAAGTCAATAGGATGAGCGCTCAGCATCTCTGAAAACCAAGCCCTGTAAAATCAAAGAAGTCAGCAGAGCTGGTCCAAAAAATGAAAGTTTTCTGCAAAAAATATTGATGTCCCCCCACCCCCATTTTTGTCCAAATTTCACACTTTTCAAACTGTTCTGAGCAGCTCCCGAAATCTGATCTGGATACAACTCGGGCACAACCACCGTGTGGGAGATAGCCCAATCGTTTACTGTCTTGTTGATCGATGTGTCTGTCTTAGGGCATGTCTGCACGGGGATAAAAAAACCTGTGGCTGGCTGATGTCAGCTGACTCAGGCTCGTGGGACTTGGGCTGCTGGGCTGAAAAATTGCTGTGTAGACATTTGGGCTCAGGCTGGAGCCCGAGCTTGGGACCCTGCAAGGGTGGAGGGGCCCAGAGCTTGGGTTCCAGCCCCAGCCCGAGTGTCTACACAGCAATTTTTAGCCCCGCAGCCTGAGCTTTGTGAACCCGAGTCAGCAGACCCGGGCCAGCTGTGGCCTTGCTGCAGGGCTTTTTTCCCCATGTAGATGTACCCTTAGGGTTTCCTATAGCACCCCGCGTTGTGGTTTCTAAGCACCTCTTCATCTCTCTCTCTCAGTGCTACAGCAGATCTTGTGGATTCTCTCACCATCCTTCTCCCCTCCCCCAAATTTCTTATGCAGTTTTGTCTAGGGAATGGCATCTTAGATCACTTATTCTACACCTCTGTGCCCTAGGGCCTTAGGCAGCGCAGGGCTGTCCCTGTCAGTGCATCGGTCTGTCACAAGACATGGGACTTCTGCCATTTCTCTTGAGTGGATTGTACCACTCTCCAATAATGGAAGAAGGGATACTTGTATGGTTACGGCCGTGGTTTAGGACCCAATTCTGTCTCTGCTGCAACCTTCCTGTGTGTTCTTGGGCAAATCATGTAATCTCTCTGTGCCTCACTTTTTCATCTGTAAAATGGGGATAGTAATACTTATTTTGTCTGTTTTTAAGACTGTAGTTTATAGTGGTGTTGTAGCCGTGTTGGTCCCAGGATATTAGAGAGACAAGGTGGGTGAGGGCATATCTTTCATTGGACCAACTTCTGTGGGTGAGAGAGACAAGCTTTCGAGCTCCACAGAGCTCTTCTTCCGCTCTGGGAAAGGCACTCACAGTGTCGCAGCTATATACAAAGTGGAACAGAATGTTAGGCATAAAGACTTAACACATGTTGCAAGAGACCATTGAAGTGGGGTCAGAGGACAAAGGAGAGTTAGTGGGTTACAGATTGTTGTAATGAGCCAGTATCTCCACTGAGTCCATGATTTTTGGTGTCTAGCAAAGTTATGAATGTAAGCTCCCAGGTGTGCTCTTGACGGGGGGGTGCAGGTTTCCTTTGATGAGAAGGACTGAGCGATCCAATATGGAATGACCGCTTTGTGAAAAGTGGTTACCCACGGGTGATAGGTTATCATTTTTTGGAGTGAGTTCATTCATGAGTGTAGCGGTTGTCTGGTTTCACCCACATGGTTGTTGATGGGGTATTTGATGCGCTGGACAAGGTACGCTGCATGTTGTGATAGGTGTGTGTAGGACCCATGGATCTTGAAAGATGTATTGTTTGGGAGCACTGATCATGGTAGCAGTGGAGTGTGACCATATGTCCCGTTTTGGCCGGGACAGTCCCTCTTTTAAGCCCTGTCCCGGCCGTCCAGACTTTTTTTCCAAAAGGAGGCATTTGTCCCGTTTTGCTCTTGCCGACTTGATCAGCTGGCAAGAGCAAACAAGACAAATGCCCACTTTTGTCAAAAGTGGAACGTGTGGGGTGGCAAGGGGCGATGCCAGCCTCGCATGGTGGGGGGGAGCAGGCAGTGCTGGAGCAAGGAATGACCGCCTTGTGCAGCGACAGCCAGTTGCACGAGGGTCAGGGAGGGCTTGGGCGAGCAGAGACTCCCAGCCCCACAGGGGAGGGAGGAAGGCTTGGACCAGCCCTGCACAGTGTCCTGTTTTCCCTTTGGGAAATACAGTCACCCTAAGTGGAGATATAGCTGCAGGTTTTGCATCTGTTGTTCTGGCAGGGTCTGGTGCCACTTTGCGTTGTTCCGTAGGGAGCTTGCTCTGGTGATGAGCTTGGCGAGATGGGGGGATGTTTGAAGGGCAGAAGATGGGGTTTGGGAAAGATTTCTTTCCGGATGTGGTCCCCAGCAAATATGGTTTGTAACTGTTTGATGATATCTGGTATGGGTTCCAGTGTGGGGTGGTAGATGACAACTAGGGGTGTACGGTCAGTGGGCTTTTTTTTTTTTCTGTATTGAAGAATTGCCTTTTACTGTGTGTATGTACAGCTCCCAGCACATTGGGCCCCGATCTCAGCTGGGACCCCTAGGGTTAGTGTGACACAAAGAATAATAGCAATGATAGATTTCGCTCTTAGGAGCTCTTCTTATCAGTTGAATTTTTCCCTTTTCATCCCACTCCTCCTAATTCTGCACTCCCGGGACCATCGTAAACAATTCCTCCTTTCATTGGCATTCTGAGCCTAGCCGCTCTGTTGGCTAGGGCTCATGGAGAAGCACTATTCGGGGTTGGGCTAGCATGATGCGCAGTGGCTTTTTTAGACATGGATTGATCAATCTCTTGGCTCTGTAAGGGGGAGCAAACAGGTAAACCTCCCAGACCCATGGGGGGTGATTAATACAAGTTATAATCCAATTCACACACCCCTGCAGGGAGCGGTGACTCTTCTCACTTAGCCACATTTGCAGCACATCCCTTCTGGGTGGCTGTTTCTAAGGGTTTAGCCTCCCCCAGCACATTTAAAGGACCGGAAATGCCTCAGTGTTGGGACACATCAAAGGTCTTGTCCCACACTGGACTTTCCCCATCCCCCACTCACAGGCTACTTATCGTGAAGGAGGCCACGTTGCTTTAGTGCCATTCAATTCTCTCCAGCCTCTGCATTCCCCTGATGGGTGCTGCTCATAACCTAAGCCTAGCGCTGTCTCTGTGATGGGCCAAACCAGCTCCAGACGCCCTTGGGCTCTGGGAACATTCAGTGCTGGCACGTGACTATGCCTCAGATTCATCTTTAGGTGAGTCTACTGCCTTCAGCAAGCTGAAAAGAGTGGCAGTGCCTTACCTAGCCGGCACCCGCTTTGCAAGAGCTGGTGCAAACGTGGGGTTGTGCATCCAGCTTTTCTGCTCCACCGACATAAGGTGTCTGGTGTAACCCTGCTGGCTTCAGGAGAGTTGTCCTGATTGACGGTGGCGTAGGTGAGAGGAAAATCTAGCTTGGTGCCTTCAGCTGACCTTTGCCAAGGTCCCCTTTGCCAAAGCACCCCAGTACAGGCTGGCCAGAGGACATTGCTTCAGTGCAGACATAGATCCCCCACTATGCCGCCCCACTGATGCACCCTCTAAAACAGGGCACGATGTAACGAAAGCAGCAGAAAAGAGTGTCTACATCTTGCTGCTTTGTTCCAGAGAAGAGGTTGATGGACTTGGCATGGGTCTTAATGGTAACCTGACAGGAGGAAATATGTTTGTGCTTTCTTTGGTTTCTTGATGATGTGCATATAGATAACCCGGAAAGTGTGTTTTTAGTTCATTTTCCCCCTCTGTTTTTCACACGGCTTCCCTGATTTGTCTGGAGGACCCAGAGAACTAATTTCATCATGGCATTACAAAAAAACAGAGAAAAACCCTGAGCAGTTCCAGTGGGAAGGGACTTTTAGCCAGACTTTAGATGTTGTTGTCGTTGTTTTATTAACACTCATTGAACTCCAACACCTTGCATATAGGTGGGAGAAAAACTCTCTATGTAAAACTTCACACCACTTCCTGCCCCACCATCGAGGGCTCAGAAAGCTCCTACTGCACATCTGGGATTCCCGAAGGGAGTCCTCCATCACAAAGAGGAAAGGTAAGCCTCAGTGCTCCTGATGCTTCTGATGTCCATTTGTTAACTGGAGGAGGATGGGGTGAGGGTGAAGTCCAGGCTTTTTAAACTAAATCACAAAGAAGGAAGAATATGGCGGCATGGCCCAATGGGTAGGTCACTGAACTGGGAATGAGGCGAACTTGGCTCTAGTCCTGATGCTACCATTGACTTGCTGTGTGAACTTGGGCAAGTCCCTTGACTTCTTTGTGCCTAGGTTGCTCTATCTGTTCTGTGCTGTGGCCTTATTGCCAATGCAGTGAGCAGGTGCCTGTTACTGACTCAGCGTTGTAAAGGACTTTAGGAGGCAAGGATGGAAAGTTCTGTAGAGCACTCTGAAAAAAGGCACAGACTTTTTCCCTATGGAGGTCACCTTCAAGGCCATGAGAATCATCACATGAGGCTAAAGGAGATGGAGAGAGGCACACAGGGGCATGCCATGAGGTTTAAGGCAGTGAAGAGGCTCATGGAGGAGTCAGATGATGTGCCTTGGGGGTCACAGAGACGAAGGTCTCATGGAGGACTTGGCCCAGGGGTCATGTAGACTGGGTTTCATGGGGACAAGATGGGGGG
>NW_020664984.1:178376-207551 GCF_002925995.2 Terrapene triunguis | reverse complement strand
CCCTGCTCCGGGGCTGGCGCGTGGAGCCCGCCCGGCCCCCGGGAGCAGCCGGCGGGCAGCGGCGAGCGGCGCGCGGCGGGCTGCAGGGGGACCATGCCCCAGCAGGACCCGGGGTCCCTGCCGGCCAGCGCCCGTGCCCCGGCACAGAGCGGGGTGCCCCGGGGGGATTAACCCTCCCGAGCCTTGCCGCGCCGGCTGGACCCCCCGAGGGGGCGAAGCGAAGCCCGCCCCCGGCCCGGATCTGCCCAGAGTCAATAGGATGAGGGGGGTCTGTTACTTTGCCTTGCTGATCCTCGCAGGTGAGTAGCCAAAGCCCCTGCTCGGACCCGGCTTCCTCGCTCCCCCTCTGCCCTCGGCGCTCGGGGCTAGCCCGGCCGAGAGGGCGGCTGGCTGGGGGTCGGTCCCCTCGGCTTTCTTTGCTTTTAAAGAGAGGAGCCAACTTTCTGGGGGCGGGCTGGGACTGGCCTTTGGGATGCTCGGGGTGAGCGGCTCCCTCGCTGGAGGCAGAGAAGGGGCGTGTGTGCTGGGTAGCAAGAGAACCGGCTTTTCCCTCTACTTCTGGGGCAGGGCTGCAGTTTAAAAAGGACACGGGGGATTGAGTCCCAGGGGGGTTCAGACCAGGGGTCCATCTACCCCATGGCCAGGACCAGATGGATCCGAGGAAGGTGCAAGGAACCCTGTAGTAGCAGTTCTGGGACAGCCTTTCCCCCCAGTCTCATTAGTCAGTGGCTGGCTTGTGCCGTGGAGGGTTTGTATCTGGTCCAAGATGAGTGTTTATGTTTAATATTGAGGGTTATAACCCTAGATAGTCTTGTTATCCAGAGAAATCTTTAATCCCTTTGAAAATCCAGATGCTGCTGCTTCAGTGATAAGGTTCCACATGGGATAAAACTGTGGCTCTTTGGAAGATTTTTGAAGATCCCGTCTAACTCCATTTAATGCCCCAAACTAGTAGAAGGGACTCTGGAAAATAAAACAAGATTTCAGATTCCCCAACCTGTCAGATCAATTTTCTGGGTTCTCCCTCCCCACCCCCTGCAAAAAATGTGGACCCAATAGAACAGGTCTTCTGCTTGTGTAGAGTGTCATGAATCCTATGTGTATGTGCGAGTCTGCCCTAGTGAGTATATAGCCTTACATTTAAAATGTGGACATGCAACATTTTCGCAGTGGAATTGTACAGGGTTTGTTATTTCCAGCGTTTGTTTGACTTGCACATGGGGGATTATCTGCAGAGGTTTCTAAAAACCTATCTAGATCATTGAAGTCTGGATTGTCTCAAGTCTCCGAGGGGTAGATGTTCTCCTTGTAATGTGTTTTTGTTTTCCTGTGATCTTTGGGGGCAGATTTAGCAAGTAATGCTGGACGGTGCTGCTAACCACTAGGATACAGTGAATGGCATCAAAACATGCACCAAATATATTAAAAACATGATGCCACATTGGGAACAAATCATGCTTTTTGTGTCACTTGAGATAGAAAAGGTTGTTGTTGTTGGTGGTTTTTTGTTTTTTTTTGAGGAGCAGAAGAGGTGCTGCTAAAAAGAATTAAATGTGATGTGATTTGTTTTGACAACTGAAACCAGCGATGATGCAGGTAGCACACAGACTGAATACTAGAGACTGTTCAAAGGGGGGAGAGATAGCTCAGTGGTTTGAGCATTGGCCCCCTAAACCCAGGGTTGTGAGTTCAATCCTTGAGGGGGCCATTTAGGGATCTGGGGCAAAAAAAAATTGGTCCTGCTAGTGAAGGCAGAGGACTGGACCTGATGACCTTTCAAGGTCCCTTCTAGTTCTATGAGATAGGTATATCTCCAGCGTTAGGTGTACAGGAGCTAACAATGTCAGTCATTTAGCTCTCTGGATTTCTCTCTCACTTTAGCTGCTATTGGCACTGTGCAATTATTCTCATGCTTCATCATATTTTGTTTTGCAAACCTGCAGCTTCTATATTGTAAGAAAATATCTCCTCTTTAACCCAGGGAAGAATGGGACTGGACTTAAAAAAGCCCTGAACCAAGAATGTCCAAGACACTAAGGATTTGTTTTGTTTGTGTCACTATTCTTGTGCTGTAAGTTGCAAGGAAGTGAAGGAGGAGAGAGCCCTGTCGCTTGAGATTTTAAAAAGTAGACGGGACGGAGTACTAGCAAAATACTGGAGGGAAAAATCCTGCACAGTCCCATGGGAATGGACTAGATTTGCCAATAATTTATTTCCCCTGAGTCTCTGATGTCAGGGTGGGACAGTGTCTCATTTTAAAGACAAAAATAGATTCTAAAAGAAAATTCCTTAGACCATTACAAGGTGATTCCTTTTACCTTTTTTCTGAGCCAACAAAAATTCTAGATTTCCCCAAAAGCAGGTGTTTTTCTACAGCCCCGATCACCATAGTAGCTGGAGTTAGGTAGGCAATCTCCATACAGCAAGGCAACAGTTAAAGGCACAGTGTGGTCATTTCATGCAGTGCACATGCATTGCTTATCTGCAAGTTAAACCAGGGGGTAGGTCATGGGTTTGGAACAATACAGTTTAGAATGTATTCTGTGAGGTACATGCAGTATAGAAAGTGAAGAAAGGTAACACTGCACCTAAAGGTACCACCTTCCTTGAAGTTTACTTTCACATAAGGCTCCTGGAGTAATATTAACCTGGACTAATAGAAGGGCTTTTAAAAAGAACAGATCTCTATCTGAGTACTGACTTAGGTTAGCAGGTTTCACCACACATGAATGACAGTTGCCACCGGTCAGAGTTGCAACGTTAGCCATTATCAGCTGGCTTTCACACCTTGGCATTTGCCCCTAAGTGGTAGAGAGAGAAGCTCAAAAGGAAGAGCAAAATGACCCTTTTCCCCTTTGAACTGACATTTGCCCCGGCTGGGGTCACTGGCCAATGTAATTCCCAGTGGGATAATCTTGGGGAAGGCTGTCAGCATGAGCTAAAATTCACGAGAGAGCATAGATATTTTTCACTGGTAAAAGTGTTTGACTCTTTGTAATTATTATTATGAATTAATATTTGTCTTGTGATTGCATCTGTCAGAGATCAGGGCTCCATTGTGCTAGGCACTGTACACATATAGCATGAAAACATCGTCTTTCAAACTGGACCCAACAATTCCTGTGATCATTCCCAGTTTCTCTGTGTTTGTTGAAATCAGGCACGAAATAAATATCCAACTGTGATGAGATGTTATTAGTCAAGTACGTGCCCTTTGTTTTGTCAAGTGACCTTGCTCAGTGTAAGAAACAATGGGACGAACATTGGTGATGGTGGGATTGTTTTTAGAGCGTAAGACTTTGTCAGGATTCCTGGGTCCCATTCTAGGACCTGTAACTGACTCATTTAATGACCATTTAATCTCTCGGTGCCTCTGTTTTTCCAGGTTTTTAATGGATAGAGTAAGGAAGTGGTGAGGTTTATTTAACATTTAAAGAGCTTTGGGATCTTTGGGTGACTGGTGCTATAGAAGGGCAGAGTATCATTAATTACTTTTATTAAAATACTTAGAGTGCAGGATCCTGTTTAGTGCCTAACCCAAAGAGTTTATGACCCTCATCTGCAGACTTATTTGTAAAGAGCAGAGCAGACATTTGTCACAACAGTGATCATACTTAATAAGTAATTAACGTAATGATGATCATGAAACTGAAATGAAAAGGGTGAAATGTTGGAGGATGGGAGTTGGAAATAGCCTCTTTCCATTGTGAAGTCTCCATCATGCCCAGATGTGGTTCCAGACCATTACAACTCGCCTCTATTAATGCTATACCCTGGGACCGTGAAGTGGCAGCTGGGATGAAACCTTTCCACTGTCTAGTAGTGAAGTGTTTACCTGGCAAGTTTTATTGTGCTTGGTACTTAATATAATTTGTTGGCGTATGTTTCCTGCAGATTAATCGCAGCTGCAATCAAACAGAGACGGCTGATCCTCTTGCTGCTTCTTACCTGAGATAGGAACTCAAATCCCAGGGAAAGCACAAAAAGCTCTTGAGAAACCACATGTGTGTATGTTTGGGGGGAGGGGGGAATTGGAACGCTACAAAAATGAGTGCGTTTGTCAGCAACACCCATCTCAGCTTTGCCGGAAACAAGCCATTGTTTGCATATTAATGTGCACCTTATACTTACATTTCTCAATGACGGTCAGAGCTGCATAAGGTTTAAAACACTTAGCTCAGCAGGGTGCCCTCAGACACTACCACAATTCTGACTTGTGAAAAGACACCCAAATCCAGGGAAATGTGGGGGTATGTGCTCTGCACTAGGAGACTATCTCCCCAGGGCTGCACTTCCTTAAATAACAACTGATATTTAGACCTGACACATGTTAATCAAAGTACTTTTCACTGACAGAAATGCCTTTTCTGCCAGAATGAACATTTTCACAATATTTTTCCTTGTATCTGAAATGTTCTGCTTTTTGATGAAGTTTGAATAAAAAAAATGAAGAAAAAAGTAATTTTTTTCCCCCAGCAATCTTTGTTTTGTTCTGAGGGTGAAAAAAAAAACACTTTTGTTTTTTTGCTGCCCTCTTCTCTAGTGTAAAAAATGAAAAAGAATTGGGGGAGTTTCCCACCCCCTCATTCCATAAAAATAGTGGAAAATGGCACTACAAATTTTTTTTAACAAAAGTTAATTTTTCCCATTTTTCTGTGAATATACTTATATTTTTGACCATCTCTACTAACAGTAGCACCTATTCTTCTATAGCACCTTCCCTACAAAGGATTTCAAAGCCTTTTACAGACTGGGGGTGAAATCTAGGCCCCACTGAAGCCAATGGAAGTTTTACCAATTTCACCTGGAATTTTGTTATCAGTGACAATTAATAGTATTATTTCTATAGTGATCGCATGTAGGTGGGGCGCTGGAACAGTGTGGGCCAGGGGGCCATGGCCCCATCACTTTTAAAAGGGCCTCAGAAGAAGGGATGGCGGGGGCCACAGTTTGGGCGCTGGTGCCCCCCCCCACACTTTTAGGGAGCTTCCATCACTCCTGCACCTAGGAGTATGTCTACACATCAGCTAGACACCTGCGGTTGGCCTGTGCTAGCTGACTTGGGCGGTGGGGCTGTTTCATTGCTGTGTAAGACTTCTGGGCTTGGCTGGAGCCCAAACTCCGGGACCTTTCCACCTCGCAGGGACCCTTGAGCCCGGGCTGCAGCCCAAGACTGGAAGTCTCCACAACAGTGAAACAACCCCGCAGCACGAGCCCTGTGAGTGGGCTGGCATGGGCCAGCCACAGGTTTTTCTTTGCTGTGTAGACTTACTCTCGGAGTCGCTGTCATGGGCCAGGATCCCATTGTGTTAGGCACTGCACAAACACAGAACAAAAAGATAGATCATAAGCTCTTTGGGACAGGGACTAAGTAATTTAGCTTCAACAGTTCCCCCACTGGGTGCATAATCACCATTATCCCCTTTTATAGGTGAGAAACAGCTACACAGAGTCAAGCACCTAACTCCCTTATTGTCTTTTGAGAATCCTAGCCCAAATGACCTCAGCAAGAATGTGGCAGGGCCAGGATTAGAACTCAGGAGTTCTTGGAGCCCTGCCACATGCTCAGTCAAACTAGACTGTTGGTTTTCTCAAGTCTAGCAGATTGAAATACCTTGGGGGTTTTGTTTTGCTTTGGTTTTTTTAAGTGTATGTAGTGCTGTGAAGGGAGGCCTTATTTCCAGCTCTCTAAAGGACAGCTACATCAAACAGGGATAGTATGGGCTTCCCTACCATTGCCCCACCAGAGTGTCTGAATTCGGACCTGGAGGGACCAACTCCATAGGTGTAAAAGCATCTTTAAGCCTCCTTTTGGTCCCTGCCTGCTGTGATCTCTGCCAAAGACAATATATTGAGCACATCCGCCCCACAGTGAGCGTCAACGTGCGTCTGTTCGCTTGCTTGTTTTATAGCACTCCGCAATGGTGTTTTGACCCCGATTTTCCTCCTCTCAAATTCTATTGGGGAAACTTTGCAGACAAATCCTCCCACTGGTCTCAGAATCTTTGGTACCTCTCCTCTTCCCCCAGTGCTCTTTGGCGGTTCTGTCATAGGGCATTGAAGGAGAGGACTGCCATTGAGTTGAGTCTCGAGGACATTTGAGTTGAAGAGGGGGAAAAGGACGATGACATGCTGGTGACTTGGGGCCTGATCTGAATCCCAAAGAGGTGGCGGGAAGGACTGCAGTTGACTTCAATGAGCTTTGAATCAGGCCCTCATTGAGCACCAAGGCATGAAGGTCTATATAAATTCTTCCTTTTGGCTGAAATCAAGTGGAGCATCAGTTTAACATCTGGTACATTCTTATATCTGCATTTTGCATCCTGCACTTGCTGGGGATGGATTTAGTGATTGAATAAAACATTTTCCCTCCCAATACATAAAATTTGTATATAATTTTTTTAAAAATACAAAAATACATTTTTATCACCCTCTCTCTCCACCATTGCCAGTAGATTTCTTGTGGGAGTCATAGAATCATAGAAATGTAGGGCTGAAAGGGACCTCAAGAGGTTATTTAGTGTAGCTGCTTGAACTGAGGCAGGACCAAGTAAACCTAGACCATCCCTGGCAGGTGTTTGTCCAATCTGTTCTTCAAAACCTCCAATGACGGGGATTTCACAACCTTCCTTGGAAGCCTGTTCCAGAGCTTAACTATCCTGATTGTTAGAAAGCTTTTCCTAATATCCAACCTAAATCTCTCTTGCTGCAGATTAAGCCCGTTACTTCTTGTCCTATCTGCAGAGAACATGGAGAACAATTGGCCACTGTCCTCTTTGTAACAGCCCTTACCATATTTGCAGACTGTTACCAGGTTCCCCCCCCCCCCCCCCAAGTCTTCTTTTCTCAAGACTAAACATGCCTAGGTTTTTTATCCTTTCTTTATAGGCCAGGTTTTCTAAACCTTTTATTATTGATGATGCTCTCCTCTGGACTCTCTCCAATTTGTCCACATCTTTCCTACAGTTTGTCCAGTTCTAGGCACCACAATACTTCAGCTCAGGCCTCACCAGCACCAGTAGAGTGGGACAGTTACCTCCCATGTCTTACATACGACACTTCAGTTAATACACCCTAGAATGACATTAGCCTTTTTCACAATTGCATCACATTGCTGACTCACATTCAATGTGTGTTCCTCTATAACCCCCAGACCCTTTGCAGTACTACTGCCTAGCCAATTATTCCCCGTTTTGTGCTTGTGCATTTGATTTGTCCTTCTTAAGCGTAGTGCTTTGCACTTGTCTTTATTGAATTTCATCTTGGTGATTTCAGACCAATTCTTCAATTGGTCAAGATCATTTTCAGTTCTAATCCTGTCCTCCAGCTTAACGTAATCCGCAAATGCTATAAGCAGACTCTCCACTCCATTATCCAAGTCATTATCCATGTCATCGATAATATCTGAGTCATTATCCAAGTCCCTGTGGGACTCTACTAGCTACGTCCTCCCAGTTTGACACCGAACCATAGATTGCTACTCTTTGAACATGGTCTTTCAACAAATTGTGCACCCACCGGGGACGGAATCTTCCTAAAAGTGTGGGGGGGTGGGCGAGGCCCTGCCCCCCCTGTGGCCCCACCCTTGCACCTCCTCTTCCCCCCCGAGGACCTGCCCCCTGGCCAAGCCAGAAGCTACAGCTGGGCCAGGGAGCCCGGGTCCCTCCACCTGCCTGGGGTGAGGGGGCCAAGAGCAGCCCCCACCTCCTGGGGCCCCTGCTGCCTATTCCTTATAAATGCTATTATCCTCTGGGTGTTTACAAATTGACTGATTAATAATTTGTTCTAATGTCTTTCCAGGTTTTGAAGTTTGGCTAACTGGTCTAGAATTCCCCGGGTCCTCTTTGTTCTAAAGATAGGTCCGTCTGCCCTTCTCTAGTCCTGTGGAACTCCCCATCCTCCATGAGTTCTTGAAGATAATGGTTCCAAGACTGATTCAGCGAGTTCCTTAAGTACCCTAGGGTGAATTCCATTAGGCCCTGCCGATTTGAATACATCTAACTTATCTAAATATTCTTTGCCAGTTCTTTTCCTATTTTGCCTTGTATTTCTTCCCCCTTGTTAATATTAATTGTATTCAGTATCTGGCTGTGATTAACCTTTTCAGTGAAGATTGAACAAAATAGGCATGAAACACTCTGTGTTCTGGATGTCATCTGTTATTAGTGCTCCTTCCCCACTAAGTAGAGAATCTACACTTTGTTTGGTCTTTCTCTTGCCCCTCCGATATTTACAGAACCTCTTCTTATTGCCTTTACTGTCCCTTGCTAGGTGTAATCCATTTTGTGCCTCAGCCTTTCTGATTTTGTCCCTACATGTTTGGGCTGTTCTTTTGTACTCCTCCTTTGCTATTTCTCCATATTTCCACTTTTTGTGGGATTCCTTTTTGATTTTCAGGTAATTAAAGACCTCCTAATTGAGCCATAGCGGCCTCTTACTATTCTTCCTATCTTTCTTTCACATTGGGATAGTTGGCTGTGGCACCTTTATTATTGTCTCTTTAAAAAACCACCATCTCTCCTGAGGTCCTTTTTCCTTAGATTTTCTTCCCAGTTTGCTGAATTTGTTAAAGTCTGCTTTTTTTTTAAAGTCCATTGTCCTTATTCTTCTGCTCTCATGCCTTCTTTTCCTTAGAATAATGAAATCGATCATTTCATGATCCATTTCACCCAAATTGCCTTCAATCTTCAGAGTACAACATCCCTGTTGGTCAGTTAAATCTAAGATGGCTGCCCCCCATAGTACAGTGTGACCGTTCTTGACCCCTCTCTCCACTTTCTGAAACAAAATGTTGTCCCCAATACATTCCAAGAACGTATTGGACATTTTAGGTTTTGCCATGTTACATTTCCAATAGATGTCTGGGTAGTTAAAGTCCTCCGTTACTACCAGACCTTGTTTTGGATATGTCTGTTTGTTCTAGAAGTGCCTTATCCACCACCACTTCCTGATTTGGTGGTCTGTAGTAGACATCTGCCATGAAAAGCCCCCCTTTTATCTTCACCCGGACACTTTCGACTGCTCTGTCTCTCCCCTACTTCTGGACCTTAGAACAAGTGTATACACTCTTGATGTATAATGCAACATGTCCTCTCTTTTTACCTTGCCTGTCCTTCTTGAACAAGCTATGCCCCCCTATACTGATATTCCAGTCACGAGATTTCTTCCACTAAGTCTCTGTAGTAGTCATATGTACTAATACTTCCAGTTCTTCCCCACGCTCCTTGCATTTGTAAATAGACATCTAAGATGTTGAGCTGATTTGCCCACTGTTATCCCTCTTGTTGCTCCTATGACCCTATTGCCCTTCTCCATTCCCCCCAACATCTAGCCCTCTGTTAAGGTCAGATTTTTCTATATCTGCCTGTGGACTTTTGTCTCCTGCCTCCTTTTCATCTAGTTGAAAGCCCTCCTCACTGAGTCAACGCGTGAAAAGGCTCTTCTCCTTCTTGGTCAGATGGACCCCATCTCTTCCCAACAGTTCTCCTTCCTGGAACAGCCTCCAAAGCCACAATCCTTCCGTCGACACCATCTGTGAAACCATGCATTCATCTCCAGGATGTGTGTGTCTCTGCCTGGGCCCTTGTCCTCAACCGGGAGGATGGACAAGAACACCACTTGTGCCCCCGACTCCTTCATCCTTGCTCCCACAGTCCCGTAGTCACTGCTGATCTGCTCAGGGTCAGATCTGACCGTGTCATTAGTGCCCACCTGGAGGAACAGCCTGGGGTAGTGGTCAGAGAGGCGATGAGCCTCCATAGCCTTTCCGTAATGTCTCAAACATGGGTGCCTGGTAGGCAGTACACCTCCCAGGACACCCTGTCAGGTCAGCAGATGGATACTTCCATCCCCTTCAGAAAGGAGTCCCTGACCACCACAACCCTACACCTCTTCCTCTTGGGTGTGATGGCTGTGAGCTTCCCAGCCGTGGGGCCAGGTGGGTTCTCCTCCTGTTGCCAGTACAGCACTGCCAGTTCTTGACCGTGATGGATGGGGGGGATGTGATAGGGAGCAGAGCATTGTCTACTGCCCAAGGTGGCCAGCAGCCAGTCCCCTCCCCAAAGAACAGCCAGTTCTCCTTCCTTCTCTGATGCCACTGTAGTCATCTGTAGTTGGTTAGCATCCTCCATCCTGTACTTCTCCATGTGCATCCAGCTGATGTCCTAGAGCTCCTGGATGTGACACAGGTGAGACACCGCCTCCTGCAGCTCTCTCGCCTACTTTCTGAGGGACACCACCCACAGACACCTCTCACACCGGGTGCTTCCCCTGGCCTGGCTTTCTTCAGCAGCGACATGCAGGCCACGTTCCCAACAAATCACCAGCAGCTGGGTCGAAGCCTCCAGGGTCAGGAGGCCTGTCTGCCAGGGCCCCCACTAGGGCAGGCAGAGGAAGAGCTGGTAATGGTGTTGGCGATGTGCCATTTTCCTCCCATGGCGGGGCTGCAGAAGCAGCTCTTGAGGAGAGGGCCATAATAATAATACCCAGCTCTTCCATATTGCTTTTTGTCCAGAGATCTCAACATGCTTCATGAAGGAGGTCAGAATTGTTGTCCCCGTTTTACAGATGACGAAACTGAGGCACAGCGGTGACGTGACTTGCCCAAGGCCACTCAGCAGGCCTCTGGCAGAGCAGAACCCAGGTCTTTTGCATCCCAGCCCAGTGCTCTAATCACAAGGCAAGACTGCCTCTTAGGGATCAGCCCCGGGGGGACAGTCTACATGTAAGGGGCAGCATGATGGGCAAGTGAGCAGACAAGGCTGACGTCATTGTCCGAGTAGAAGTGACAAGATCAGAAACAAAAGCAGGTTAACTGGTGTGGGGGTGGGGCTTGTAAGTGAAGACAAGAAGCTTGACACAATGGAAGACGGGGCGCCCACTCCAGGGGGGTGAGGTGGTCAGAGAGATGGGCGAGGGAGAAGATTGCATTTGGTGTGGATTGTGAGGAGAGAGAGTTGGTTGGTGCAGATGGCGATATGAGAATCAGGGAGGCCAGATACCAGGCTGCAGTAGTTGGGGTTGGGATAGGGTGAAGGCTGGTTGAGAGTTTAGCTGTATAGAGAGAAGGAAAGAAAACCTTAGCAATGTCCTGGAGGAAGAAGTGGCAGGATTTGGACACAGTCTAGCAGGGCAAGATAATCCCTGGGTGACAGGCCCTGGTGACGGGCTGTACGGTGATGACAGCAAGGACAGAGAAAAAGAGGAAGGAGAGATTGGGAGGAAAGATCAGGAGCTTAGTTTTGGGTGTGTGGCATTACATTGACAGACCTCCAGGAAATGTCAGAGACATTTTATAACAATACCTAGCTCTTTTCACCAGCACAGCTCAAAGCGCTTTACAACTTACAGATGGGGAAACTGAGGCGCACACAAAGGTGGAGTGGCTTGCCCAAGGTCACCCAGCAGGCCAGTGGCAGCGGTTGCCCAGGCATAGCGCCTAGGTCTCTTAAGTCCTAGTCCCCTGGGTGCACTATTGTTATTGAATATTTGGCTTGTGTTAGCACCTAGGGTCTCCGATCCCCGATTGTGCTAGGTGGTGTACAAACACAGAACAAAGAGATGGTCCCTGCCCCAGAGCACTCACCATCTGAGTGTCAGACAAGAAACAAAAGGGGGATGCAGACAGAGAACAGTCAGATCATTGTGATCAGCGTAATAAGCAGTGGGCAGAGCTCACCAGCTGCCTGACTAGTTAGAATGATTGTGGGCATCCAGGCAGAGGTGAATTCGGTCAGATTTGCAGGAGGACAGTGTACAGGGCTCTCCTTCCACACGTCTGGGATGCCATGGGAGAAAGCATGACCATCGTATGGTCTTTCCTATGGACCAGCAGCCGAGTCCTCCCTATTTTACTTTTAGGTGAAAGTTTCCCCATCCTCCTGGCTTCTAATATATCACGTGCCAAGATTTGCTGGAAAGATGGGGGCCAGATCCTCAATGGGTGTAAATGATCATAGCTCCACCGGTGTCACTAAGTGTTTCTTTCAAGTGATGACTGTTTGTTTTCTTCTTTTCTTTCCTGGGCCAGGAGCCACCTGTCCAAAACTCCATCCTATTCTGTATCCCCTCTGCTCTTCGTCTCTTTGACGTTCACCTCTGAAAACATCTCTTTTTCTCTCGGTGTGTGGCTCTGAGCGACCTCTCTCTTTTTTGCCGCTATTATTCGTTACGTACCGAACTCCATAACCGTATAATTCATCTTTCTCTTTAAAGCCTTCTGGGATGCAGTTTGCATGAAAGGCACTATAAAAATAGTTGTATTGTGGTTTTGATTTATTGACTCCAACTGCAAAAATCTCTCCTCTTTCCAATACTTGCAGCATGTGGGTGTTTTGACTGGGTTGTGCAATATCACTTACTAAGCTAACCACAGACACATGAGTTGGAGGGGACATTGACACTCAAGTGTATGCAGCTGGTTTATAGCTCACATGTCCGGTTTATTGAGGTGGGCGGGGGAATGGAGACAGGTCCTCCAATATCCCCTCGCTAGGTATGATTTAATGGTTTATCTTTCATACACCGCTGCTCTCAGCAGCGTATTGTTTGAATCCGAGGGGAGAGCAGTCAGCTTTGGCAACAAGATTTTAAAATTGTCCAGATGCTAAATGGCTAGGATTTAGGGCATAAGGATCCCAATGGGTTTTACTTTCTATGCTTGTTACTTTTACAAAGAAGACAAAAGCCCAAGCACGTAATTCAGATCAAGAGTCACCATTATTAATTCGCCGGAATAGCATTTTGCCTGTTGTAAGACTCAGTTGCTGTAGCTTGCCTGGTGGAATTTGTGTCAATGCCTTTCTTTCTGGCTGTGTACCAGCAAAGATGAATTTAGCTCCCTATGGTTTTATAAACAATGAAGAGCAATCCATAGGAGTGGGTGAAAATGACCAAGAGGTATGTGGTCTAGTGACTGTATTCTCAGCTCTGCTTCCACCTGCTATATGTTTCCCCTCCCGTCCTTATCTATTTAGATCAGGGGTGGGCAAACTTTTTGTCCTGAGGGACGCATCAGGTTTTGTAAATTGTATGGAGGGCCAGTTAGGGGAGGGGGTCGTGGCCTGGCCCCCCTCCTATCTGCCCCCTCCCCCCGGACCCCTGCCCCATCCAACTCCCCCTGTTCCCCGATGGCTCCTCTGGGACCCCTGTCCCATCCACACACACCCTGCTCCCTGTCCCCTGACCGCCCCCGGACTCCCGCCGCCCGATCCAACCCCTCCTCTCATTCCTGACGCCCCGTCCCCCCCCGGGACCCCTGCCCCATCCAACCACCCCTTCTCCCTGTCCCATGACTGCCCCTGGTACCCCTGCCCCTGACTGCCCCCTGCTGCCCCATCCAACGCCCCCTCCTTCCTGCCTGCCCCCTGGGACTCCTACCCCCATTCAGCCACCACGCAGCACGGAGCACTGGGTCAGGCCGGGCTCTGCAGCTGCGCTGCCCCAGAAGCGTACAGCCCCGCCACCCAGAGCATTGCGCTGGCGGCGGGGCGAGCTGAGGCTGCAGGGGAGGGGAAACAGCAGGGGAGGGGCCAGGGGCTAGCCTCCCAGGTCAGGAGCTCGGGAGCCGGGCAGGACAGTCCCGTGGGCCAGATGTGGCCTGCGGGCCGTAGTTTGCCCACCCCTGATTTAGATTATAAGCTTCTGGGGGGCAGGGACTGTCTCTCACTGTATGTACAGCACCCAATGGGCCCAATTTTTGGTTGGGCCTCTGGCTAGTACCAAAATAATAATAAAGCTTCCGGACTAAACAGAAGACCCTTTCCATACTTCTCCGTATCCAAGGTTCTGCAGAAAATAAATGCCCATGTAAGTTATTGGGTATATCCTGGTTGTCGTGGGGTTGCCGGGGCATCCTAAGGTGCCAGGAAAAGAGGTCAGGCCTTTGAGTACTGATGGTGCTCAGATTCCCCAGTGATGGGGCCAAGGCCAGTGAATCTTTCGCAAATCACTCCCCTGGCAGTTCAGAACTGGAATTAAACCCCTTTCTGAGGCACCATGGTGGGCCTATGTCTTTGGGCTTCAGCTGGCTGCTTCTGGGTGGCATCCGTAATCTAGATTATTTTTTTTTAAACTCTTGTAAATGAAGCACTCAGCTGCTGTGGTGGCAAATTAAGTAAAATAAGAAAGAAACTGAGCTTTCTGTGGGCACCTGAACACCAAAGAGCTGCTGATGTGAGCCTTAAACTTGGTATTAACAAAACCGAGCTAAAAATGTCATGACATACATAAAAGCAGGGGTAGGGGGGATCATTTCCTCCTGCCTTGTGAGGCTCTGAAATTGGGGGGCTGCTGCTGTCTTGGACTTTATTATACTTCAGTTATGTTAGCAGCTAGAGGCACCATCTGAGATCAGGGCCCCATTCTGCTAGGCATGATAAAGCTATGGAATAAGAGAGAGTCCCTGGCCTGAATAGCTTACCATCTAAATAGACACCCACACGGTGGGAGGAAAACTTTCCAGTGACTTGTCTTTGGGGCTGGCGTATGATCCTGCCTTGATTCATAGATGCTAAGGCCAGAAGGCACAACTGTGATCATCTAGTCCAGGGGTCGGCAACCTTTCAGAAGCGGTGTGCCGAGTCTTCGTTTATTCACTTTCATTTAAGGTTTCACGTGCCAGTAATACATTTTACCATTTTTAGAAGGTCTCTTTCTATAAGTCTATAATATATAAACTAAACTATAGTTGTATGTAAAGTAAATAAGGTTTTTTAAATGTTTGAGAAGCTTCATTTAAAATTAAATTAAAATGCAGAGCCCCCCGGACCGGTGGCCAGGACCTGGGCAGTGTGAGTGCCACTGAAAATCAGCTTGCGTGCCGCCTTCGGCACGTGTGCCATAGGTTGCCTACCCCTGATCTAGTCTGACCTCCCGTTTAGCACAGGCCATAGGATTCCCCCAAAATAATTCCCAGGGCACAGCTTTATGAAAAACATCCCATCTTGATTTAAAAATGGTCAGTGATGGAGAATCCAGCATGACCTTTGCTAAGTTGTTCCAATGGTTAATTACCCTGGCTATACAAAATGTACACCTTTATTCCCCAGCTGAATTTGTTTACCTTCAACTTCCAGCTATTGGAAGTACGCTGCTTTTCTCGGCTAGATTGAAGAGCCCATTATCAAATATTTGTTCCCCCGGTAGGTGCTTCTAAACTGTGATCAAGTCGCCCCTTAACCTTCTCTTTTTAAAGGTAAACAAATTGAGCTCCTGGAGTGGATCACGAGAAGGCAGGTTTTCTAATCCTTTCCTCATTTTCCTGACTCTTCTCTGACCCCTCTGCAATTTATCAACATCCTTCTTGAATGAATTCCTTGATGTTGATAAATTGCCAGTCTCACAACAGTTGCTGTTCACGCCCCAGCTCCTGGCATCCTGTGTTTGAGAACATTTCACCTTTTGTTTTTTAAATCTAGAGTTGGAGCCCTCGTTTCGGGTGGAAGCTTGAAAACATGATCCAAGTGCACCCTAGGGGCTCAGAAACCAGAACACACACAAAAGCAACCTCCACATTATTATTTTTAAAAAAATCTCTCCTGATTTTAAAGGCAATCTTAATGCTATGGTTTGCTACGTCCTAAGCATATTTTTGGTGCAGAGTTAGGGTATATTCCAAGTGCAATTTATTTTATTCTCTCTTTCTCTGTCTCGCCCGCCCCCGCCATCCCCGAACCCGCCCAGAGATGGCCATACAGCATGCAGGGCAATCCCTTCTCCCAGATATCTCAGCCCAATAATAATGCCTGGCTCCCAAGGAGCAGCTCTGCCTCAAGGGTTTACTCTACTCAGAGACCAAGGTGGAGAGTAAACTCTCCGCCTGCTCCCACAGATCCCTTTACCCTGAAACTTGTATAACCAAAACCTAATGTGATGATCCCCAGGGGTATGCAGAGTTGTGAGGCACCTGGCCACCACTGGCCCTTAGCGGGAAGTGGGCTTGTCTGTGCCGGCTGTAGCTCAGCTCTCGGAGACCAATAGCCTCTGGGAACACAAGCACTGCCCTCCGGGCCTCTGCAGACCTTGCTCTCTCTGCACAGGTCAGTGTTAATCCTCCAAGCCCTTCCTACAGTGTCCAGCACTTAACCACTGGCCACTTCCAGAAATTACCAGGTTTGCGATCCCCAAGTGTACACTCCAGCTGGTTGATTCAGCTGAGGATCACGTCCTTTATAACATCACAGCGCTGAGATATATTTATAGTGAAAACAATCATACTTTTATTATTAAAGGCTTAGATTTAAAAGATAACTGAGGAAAATAATGGCAACAAATGGCTACACAAACAACAAAAAGTGTAACACACTTCCTAGAGTCTAAATTTAGCTTTAACAGGCTAATTCCTTGTCTGAAGTAGTCTCACCTAAAGCAAACTATCTCTCACCATCTCCAGCCAACATGGCTGGGATCCCTCTTTCATGAATGCCAAAAGCACTGTCCTTTTTGCTTTCTCAGTGAAGATAAAAAGACAGGTGAATATACATCCTTCGTCTGGTCAAAACCTGCTTGTCAACCCTGCTTCGATTCAGACTCAAACATATTTTCCAATATATATATACACTTACATAGTGTCAGTACGTATATTTCACAACAATATTAATGACCAGTGTGATCCAGGCTTTGATTTAAGGTCCCACATGACATTCTTTATGGATTAATACTGTGAAAGCAGTGTGCAAGGTATAGTGAGTTTGTCTGGCTTAATAAGCGTTGCTGTTAGAGAACAGGGAATCCTTTGCCAGTTGGCAATGAGGGATTCTTAGGGTCACATCTGACAAGTATTTCTTCCAAGACTAAAAGCTTGCTCACATGCTAGGAAAAAGAACTTAGAAGACTATGTGTAACTGTGCCACCTGGTGACAGCTGCCTTAATATTTCTTGGATACAATAAACTGACTCCTTCTGGGAATGGATGACTGACATACCAGAGTGGCTTGTATGTTTCACCGTTGATGTGGCTCTGGAGTTGCTCTTCCATTAGAATCTTGGTACATACAGTATTATGCACCTTTAAAAGACTTCACACCAAATGTGACAAAAGAAAGATATGGACACTTGGGACTTCTATAATAAAGGTTGTGGGTTAAAATTGCATGTTTGCTACCTACTAATGGAGAACAAAGTAAACTGATGTGGTGAATTATTATACAGGGCATGAAATGAATCTGAACCTACTTGCTGAAGGGACTGTATGGAGTTAAATTTGCATCAGTGTTTGTTCTGTCTCAAGCAGCCTTTATGCTCCTAGTAACAAAGGTTAGCTGAATTATACTGACCGATTTGCTGCCAAATTTGCAGACAACTTTGTTTCTTTTCTCCTTTTCCCCCCTGTAATTCAGTTTGTCTTGTTTCCTTCCCTTGTTAATGATCCTGTGCAACATTTTCCGGACTTCGATGTAGCAGTTTTCCCCCTCCCGAAGAAACAGATCACGCACCTGCGCCTCTTGTTATGGCAACATCTTCTTTTGGATGGAGTGCAGGAGCCAAAGTGTCTCTGCTAAGAGCAATCCAAAAAGAAGACTTGCATGGCCTATAAATACCTTCAAGGTGATGAGAAGGAATTATTCTCAGCCTCAGAAGAAGCTAGGACAAAGAGCAACGGTTTGAACCGATGGGAGGAAAAGTTCAGGCTCTGTGTTAGGGAAACGTTGTTTTTAACAGTGAGAACAACTGGAATAGAAAAAAGTGAAGTAGACTCTCCATTGATGTAAATGGGACTGAACAGGAGTTGGTTAGAGTTGCAGAACTGGATCTAATGGATTCAGGTACCCAACTCCCTTTGAATTTTCTAGCTGCCGTAGGAAAGCCCTGTGATAATTCCAGCCACCGCTGAGATTTAGGCCACTGGCAACCAAAAAGAGGGTTAAAGGAACAAATGGTAAGAGACCTAGAGGGGAAGAGCTTCCAGGACCCAGTTTCAGTAGGAAGAACTTGCTGGGATGCTCTGTTGTACCTTTGAAATGAGAAGGGATCTTGGATTAGCAAATGATGATGTGAGCTAGTGGAAATGAGGACCCTGTGCAGGATGCGAGTGGCTCTTGGGAGTAGCACATTGGAGGAGTGAAGAAGGTCAGTAGATGAACAGGGTCTGGAGATGAGATGCACAGGGGAAAGGGATGGTCAGGAACTGGATTTGGGGAAACAGGAGGGCATCTGTAGATCAACTGGGAGTCAAGAAGGGAAGAGTGGAGGCAGTGGGAGGGTCAGAAATTGGGTCAAGAATTTGATAGGTTAACACCAAAGGGTGAGGGGATTGGATTGGGTTTCCCAGTCTGATCTCACTGCCCCAGGCCCCCAAGGGGAACTCTGCATTGCTTGTCACTTGAGATTCCAATTCCACTGGACTCACCTGTCACTGGGGAGCTGGGTCATGTACAACCCCAGGTAATAAAGTTTCAAAGTTAGCACATGCACCCCTCCCCTGACTGAATGGAGGGGAATTCGCGGCTCTCTTCTGTCCTTGTTTCACTCTGTCTGCAGACTGTCAGGGCAGCCCTTGGATTGGGTTGTAAAGCTTGTTTGCAATCAAGTACCTATCACAGCAGGGCCCTAATCCGTGACTAGGGTTCTTAGGTGCTTCTTGGGTATGAATACAGTAAATATGATCATCAGAAGGGCTTGGGGGTGAGGGGGACTTTGCATTCTGGAGAATCCTGTGAAATCCACCAGGAAACCCTCATTCTGCAAGGCAGTGTTGTCCGGGGGGAAGGATGGCTCAGTGGTTTGAGCATTGGCCTGCTTAAACCCAGGGTTGTGAGTTCAATCCTTGAGGGGGCCATTTAAGGATCTGGAGCAAAAAAATCTCTCTGGGAATTGGTCCTGCTTTGAGTAGGGGGTTGGACTTGATGACCTCCTGAGGTCCCTTCCAACCCTGAGATTCTATGATTCAGTACTTGGTCCTACTAGTGAAGGCAGAGGGCTGGACTCAATGACCTTTCAGGGTCCCTTCCAGCTCAATGAGGTAGGTATATCTCCATATATTTAGTGGTTAGAATAGGGATTCAGTACTCATGGAATCTATTTTCAGCTCATACACAGGCTTGGGCAAGTGATCTGGACTCTCTGTGACGCATTTGAGCCCTCTGTAAAATGGGCATAATTATGCAGTCCCTGAGTCAAAGGGGTACTGTGTGGCTTTATAATTGTATAGCCTTTGAGGTTCCTGTATGAAAGGGGCTGTCAACATGCAAAGTACTGTAGCGAGGTGACCAGTGCATGCCCCATTGCCCACTACTAGAGGGACTCAGAATTGTTCAGCTGTGTGTCATAGACCTTATAGGTCATTTACAATAGCATCCAAGGTGCATCCAGGTGTGCTGAGCTCTTTTGAATATCTGGCCACTTATTTCAGTACCTAAATGGGAGCTGAGCTCCTCTGGCCCTGATTTCTAGGTGCTGGCTGATCTCTGTCCCTATGCTATTAACCGCTAAGGATGAGTCTCCGTAGCTCTTAGCACCAGTCTTGGGGGTTGGTGCTGCTGGAGTACGGTATGCTCCCGTGATGTGGGAATGGCTAAGAGAAGCAAGAAGACAATGAGGAAACACCCTGGGCATTCCAGACTGTGGTATCTCCTTAGACCCACTGATGGTGCTGGACAAATGCATTTCAATTCCACCGCCTTCCTCCCCCACCCATTCATCTTTCTTCCTACTACTTCCTGTTAGCAATCCAGCATGATAACAATGCTGTGAGATAATGTAAGATAAGTGATAGCACCGCCTGCGTTTGAATGGGGGCAGGGGATACGTTTATGCAGAAGATGCACATAGCACATTTTCACAGCTGAGACCCTCACAGAGCATGGGTATTTTAGGTTAACCTGTGGCTTTTATTTGCAAGGTTTAATCCTTCCCTTCCTCCCTGTCCAGTAGGGTCAAAATCTGAACGCTCTTTATAACAGAACCCATTGGCTGGCTGGGTGTGTCCTCTTTGCTACCAACTATGTGCAAGTCTTTCTCTCCCCAGTCAGTCAGGTAATTTGCATCAACACAGACACTAGCTTGTTTACTAGTTTTCAGATCCTTAACTGGGTAGTAGCTGGACTTGACCCCAAAGGGAGTCCTCCCCACTGGCCAACGGTCTAGAAGCTGTGCTGAGCTTTCCTTAGCTTGGAGTCACAGATAGCATGACCTTGTGAAGATAAGGCACATGAGAAGAGGCTGAGGGAACTCAATTTATACCGAGTAGAAAAGGGAAGAAGATGGAGGGGGAAAACATGATCGCAGTCTATAAATACCTTCAAAGTAACAGTGTCATGTGAGGAAGAGGAATCAGTCACACTCCTAGAAGACAAGAGAAAGATCAACAGTATGAAGTGGAGGAGGAAAGATTTAGGGGAAAACTCTTACCAGTCAGAGGTACTGGAGAGTGGCACAGGTTCTCAGGCCGTGGCCAGACTGCTGGGTTAACGTGATTGTTCTGCGGTAGAGTGCTGTATCTTGATGAAAGCTAGCTTGGTCACGATGGAGTGCATCCACTTGGCATCTACACACCTGCAACTAGGACACGTTCAACTACGGTGGAACAGCGTTCAACCATGGCTTCTGGGCAGGCATCTCAGAGTTCCTAGCAAAGCGGAATTTGCTTGGCTTCGTAGGGAAATGTAGTCTGCTCACCTGGGGATTCTGGGTGGAAAGATCACATGAAGGAGAGCTCCCACAGCCCAGGGAGGTGACTGAGACTATGTCTACACTGCACTTTTGTTGGTAAATTTTTTGTCGGTCAGGAGTGTGAAAAAAACACCCTCCTGACAGACAAAAGTTTTACCGACGAAAAGCACCGGTGTGGACAGCGCTTTGTTGGTGGGAGATGCTTTCCCGTTGACAAAGCTACCGCCCTTCATTGAGGGTGGTTTTATTTTGCTGGCAGGAGAGCTCTCTCCTACCGGCAAAGAGCGGGTACACAGGAGACCTCACAGCGGCACTGCTGTAGCCGCACAGCTGTGCCACTGTAAGGTATGCAGGGTAGACATAGCCTGAGACCCATTTCCTGTAGAAACTCAAGAGCAGAGGAAAGCAGGTGTTAATGGGACGTGTGTGTGTCTGTGTGGACAGCCATCCAACAAAACCAAGCGGGTGAGGCTGGGTGACCCAAGAGTCCTCTCTGACTGTCAATTCTACAGCTTACACAATGGGTGATGAGACTGTGTCCTAATTCTTCTCAGAGAAGTACCAGATAAACCCTCTACCATAGGTCTCCCAGCCTCAGGCACATCCTCAGTCTTTCATTCCATCTCCCCTCACTTCCTTGGAGGATTTGATAGCACCTGGAGGTTAGGTTCATCGCTCTCAGCCCCTCAGGACGTCCTCTGCTTCATCCACTCAGTCCAAATTAAACATTAGAAATAAGAGAGAGAAATGTAATTGTCATCTTTTATTCTTTCATACTGTGACAGGGTAAGGAAACCCCCCCACCAGATAAGCAGCTGCTCTGGGCCCAGATTTAGTTGGTGTTGGTCCTGCTTTGAGCAGGGGGTTGGACTAGATGACCTCCTGAGGTCTCTTCCAACCCTGATATTCTATGACCTGCGTTCTGAGCTCCTGCTGCCTGAGGCCCGGCTATAGTAATGTTACCAAACTCGGGATTCTCAGAAGGTCTCAGAGTTTGTTTGACTCCAGGAATTTAATGGCTTTACCCATTGGGAAAGAGGGGTCTGGTAAGAAATGATCCGAGGAAGTGGCAGGATAGCACTTTGGTGCAGAACTTTGCTCAGTGGTGGGCATCCCGCGGCCCGCGCCGCTTCCCGCAGCTCCCATTGGCCAGGAACGACGAACCGCAGCCACTGGGAGCTGCGGGCAGCCGTGCCTGCGGATGGTCAATGTAAACAAATTGTCTCGTGGCCTGCCAGCAGATTACCCTGATGGGCCGCATGTGGCCCACGGGCCGCAGGTTGCCCACCACTGATGTAACTGTTTGCACTGGGCCCTGGATTGGAACCCAGTGGGTGCAGGTACCCCTGCCAATACCTAGGTGATGCTGAAGGCAGAGGCCGACCCCTGATACTGGGAGTCTAGGGGAGAGAAGGCTCTGAGGACAGAAGGGTCAAGATCCTGAGACCTCAACCCAGGGGGAACCCTGGAGCCCCCTTGACTAAACCAGAGGGCTACCCTGTCGTTGGACCCTGAAAGGGGCGGATATAAAACACATGACCTGGCGGGACCACCGCAGGACCAGAGTGGCTGCCAACATGGGGGTGATAGGATAGAAGAGAACCTGCCACACCCTCCCTGAGCACTAGATGGCACCTGTGGTGACTGATCCCCTTCACACATACACAATCAAGAGTAAATATTGACCCAAAGATTTGGATAACCACTGCCAACATCCCTTTTGGTCTCCACATGCAAAGGTCAGCAACTTCCTCCCTGCATCATACAACAACTGGTAACATGCATATTTCCTTAGAGGAAACTCTGCAGGGTAAGAAGAGAATAGAGCATGTGAAATGAACTTTAATGGGGTGGCTGTTAATGCTTTGTCTGCTGCTGCTTCTGGTTTAGCAGTGAAAGGCGAAGAACCTGGTCCAGTCGCTACTTAGAGCCAAGGAACATAAGAACGGCCATACTAGGTCAGACCAATGGTCCATCTAGCCCAGTATCCTGTCTTCTGACAGTGTCCAATGCCAGGCGCTTCAAAGGGAACGAACAGAACATGGTAATTATCAAGTGATCCATCCCCTATCACCCAGTCCCAAAATCTGGTAGTCAGAGGCTTATGGACACAGAGGGGTTGCATCTCCCTGACCATCTTGGCTAATAGCCATTGATGGATCTGTCCTCCATGACCTTATCTACTTCTTTTTGAAACCCAGTTGTACTTTTGGCCTTCACAACATCCCCTGGCAGTGAGTTCCCCAGGCTGACTGTGCGTCGCGTGAAGTAGTACTTCCTTTTGTTAGTTTTAAAGCTGCTGCCTATTGATTTCATTGGGGGACCCCCTGGTTCTTGTGTTGTGTGAACAGGTATATAACTCTTCCTTACTCACTTTCTCCACACCAGTCATGATTGTATAGACCTCTATTGTATCTCCCCCCACCCTACCTTAGTTATCTCTTTTCTAAGCTGAACATTCCCAGGCTTTTTAATCTCTCCTCATATGGAAGCTGTTCCATCCCCCTAATCATTTTTGTTGCCCTTCTCTGTACCATTTCCATTTCTAATATAGCTTTTTTGAGAGGGGGCAACCAGAACTGGGCACAGTATTCAAGGTGTGGGTGTATCCTGGATATATAGATAGTGGCATTATGATATTTACTCTTATTATCTATCCCTTTCCGAATGGTTTCTAACGTTCTGGGTTTTTGTTATTGTTTTTGTTTTTTTACTGCCACTGCGCACTGAGCAGATGTTTTCAGAGAACTATCCATAATGATTCCAAGATCTTTTTCTTGAGTGGTAACAGCTAATTTAGACCCCATCAGTTTGTATGGGTAGTTGGAATTATGTTCTGCAATGTGCATTACTTTGCATTTATCAACATTGAATTTCATCTGTCATTTTGTTGCCCAGTCACCCAGTTTTGTGAGATCCCTTCGTAACTCTTTGCAGTCAGCTTTGCACTTAACTGTCTCTTAAGTAATTTTGTATCATCTGTGTACTTTCCCATGTCATTGTTTACTTCTTTTTCCAGATAATTTGTGAATATGTTGAACGGCACTGGTGAAAAATGACCATTTATTTCTAGCCTTTGTTTCCTGTCTTTTTAACCAGTTACTGATCCATGAGAGGACCTTCCCTCTTATCCCATGATTGCGTTCTTTGCTTGAGAGCCTCTTGTGAGGGACCTTGTCAAAGGCTTTTTGAAAGTTCAAGTACACTATATCCACTGAATCACCCTTGTACACATGTTTGTGATCCCCTCAAAGAATTCTAATAGATTGGTGAGGCATGATTTCCCTTTACAAAA
Source organism: Terrapene triunguis (assembly GCF_002925995.2). Taxonomy (NCBI): domain Eukaryota; kingdom Metazoa; phylum Chordata; order Testudines; family Emydidae; genus Terrapene; species Terrapene triunguis. The sequence goes on along the minus strand of NW_020664984.1, from coordinate 183,649 downwards.
ATTGTGTTGACTCCTTGCCAACAAATCATGTTCATCTATATGTCTGATAATTCTGTTCTTTTCTATAGTTTCAAGTCAACCAATTGGCCTGGTACAGAAATTAGGCTTACTGACCTGTAATTGCCAGGATCGCTTCTGGAGTCTTTTTCAAAATTGGTGTCACATTAGCTATCCTCCAGTAGAGCGACTGATTTAAGTGATAGGTTACATACAGGGGCGGCTCTGGCTTTTTTGCCGCCCCAGGCAAAAAAGCCTCCCGCCGCCCCCCGCCCCCCCGGCGGGGAGCGTGGCAGGGGAGGGCGCCGAGCGCCGCGAGGAGGGCGGCGAGCCCAGCTGGGGCCCCGCTCTCCCCGGCCGGCTGGAGCGCCGGGAGGAGGGCTTTCTTCTTAGGTCATGTTTTCTAGACCTTTAATCATTTTTGTTGCTCTTCTCTGGACTTTCTCCAATTTGTCCACATCCTTCCTGAAATGTGGCGCCCAAAACTGGACACAATACTCCAGTTGAGGCCTAATCAGCACGGAGTAGAGCGGAAGAATTACTTCTCATGTCTTGCTTATAATACGTTTGCTAATACACCCCAGAATGATGTTTGCTTTTTGCAACAGCATATTTAGCTTGTGTTCCACTATGACCCCCAGATCCCTTTCTGCAGTACCTCCTTCCTAGGCAGTCATTTCCTATTTTGTATGAGTGCAATTGATTGTTCCTTCCCAAGAGGAGTACTTTGCATTTGTCCTTATTGAATTTCATCCTATTTACTTCAGACCATTTTTCCAGTTTGTCCAGATCATTTTGAATTGTAATCCTATCCTCCAAAGCACTTGCAGCCCCTCCCAGCTTGGTATCATCTGCAAACGTTATAAGTGTACTCTCTATGCCATTATCTCAATCATTGATGAAGATATTGAACAGAACTGGACCCAGACAATATGGGGATAGTTGAAATCCCCCATTTTTATTGGGTTTTCTATTTTTTGTAGCCTTGCAAATCTCCCTGAGAATTTCACAGTCACCTTCACCATCCTCGTCAGGTGTTCGGTAGTTTATTCCTACTGCTGTACTCTTATTATTCAAGCATGGAATTTATTATTCAAGCATGGAATTTCTGTCCATAGAGATGGGTACAGTTTGATTCATTTAAGGTTTTTACTATATTTGACTCTGTGCTTTCTTTCCCATATAGTTACACTCCCCCACCAGCACGACCTACTCTGTCATTCCTATATATTTTGTGCCCTGATATTACCGGGTCCCACTGATTATCATCAATCCACCAAGTTTCTGTGATGCCCATTATATCAATATCCTTATTCAATACCAGGCACTCAAGTTCACCCATCTTAGTATTTTGACTTTTAGCATTTGTATACAAGCACTTACAAAATTTGTCAGTATTTAGTTCTCTGCCTTCATGTGATGTAATTGAACATGACTCTTTCATGTGACTGTTTCTCTTCAGTTCCTACCTGTCCTTTATCAACTTCTATCCTCTCCTATTTACTAGGATATAGAGAATCCCTATTAATAGATCCTCCCCCAAGGGATAGCTCTGTCTGAACCGTGTGCTCCTCCTCCTCCGCATCTATTGGCTTTCCCCAGCCCTCAGTTGGAAACTCCTCTACGTCCTTTTTAATTTTACATGCCAGCAATATGGTTCCGTTTTGTTTTAGGTGGAACCCATCCTTCCTGTATAGGCTCCTCCTTTCCCAAGATTCCCCAGTTCCTAATAAACCTAAAACCCTCCTCCCTAAACCATCGTGTCATCCATGCATTGAGACCCTGCAGTTCTGCCTGTCTAACTGGCCCTGGGTGTGGAACTGGGAGCATTTCAGAGACTGCTACCATGGAGGTCCTGGAGTTTAATCTCTTACCTAGCAGCCTAAATTTGGCATCCAGCACCTCTCTCCTACCTTTCCCTATGATTGTTAGTTACATGTCCCATGACCATTGGCTCTGCTCCAGCATGGCACATAACCCTGTCTTGATGTCTCAAGAGCTCCACAACCTTTGCGCCCAGTAGGTGACTCACCATGTGGTTGTCCTGGTCATCACAAACCAAACAATCTATATTTCTATTAATCAAATCCCCCATGATTATTGCCTGTCTCTTCCTAATAACCCAGAAGGGGTAGCCTCAGAGCGAGAGTATACCATGACATCTGGAAGCAGGGTCCCAATTATGGGTTCATTTCTCTCCACTCCAGCTTGATGTTCTCTTTCCCTGAGACTTTCATCTTCCTCAACAGCACAGAGGCCGTCACACTTGGGGTGGGAACACTCTACTGTGTCTCAGAATGTCTCACTGATGTACCTCTCTGTCTCCCTTAGTCTCTCCGGTTCAGATGCTGTGGTCCCAAGAGCCCTTCCTGTACTTGGTCTCTGAGGGCCATGAGTTGCTTGCAGCAAATGCACACATATGCCACCTGCCCATACGGTAGATAATCCTACATGCTGCTGTCAGTGCAATAAAGTGCATGGCCCCCACTCTGCTGCTGGACTTCCGCCTACATTAGTTTTACTCCTGTGGGGCGTTTGTTGCTGTTGTTTTGTTTTTCGCCAGTGTATGTGTGTGTGTGTCATTGTTGGTCTAAGTTTAGAGAATGTTAGGTGTATCTGGCTCTCCCCCTCCCTCTCTAAACTCCCTTGTTCACTAACTCTATTGGTCGCTTAGGAGCTGGCTTTTTAAACCCCTGCTCGTCCTTAGTAGCTCCACCCCTTCATTAAGGGATCCTAACGGGATCAGAGATCAAGGGATGGCCGGCTAGAGCTTCGTTAGGATGCTCTCAGCTGTGCCTAGCTGGCTGCTAGGCTCAGCACTCAGCCCCCCAAAGACACCACGCTATAAACCTCAATCCAGCAGGCACATGGCCAGCAGCTGGCACAATGGAAACTTACAGACAAGAAACTCACCCCAAGGGTCACATAGTCGCTCCTCCTTCATGTGGAGAACTCCCTCACCCAGCTCCCCTGTGCGCTAGCTCCAACAGACTCCCAGTGAGGTCAGTGGCCACTGGCTCAAGCCCTGTGAGAAGGCTAGATAAGTTTATGGAGGGAATGGTTTGATGGGATAACATGATTTTAGTCAATTAGGCAATAACGTGCCATCGCTGGTAAAATGTGGGTCCGGCTGGAGAATCTTGCCTGTATGCTCGGGGTTCTACTGATCGCCATATTTGGGGTCGGGAAGGAATTTTCCTCCAGGGTAGATTGGCAGAGGCCCTGGAGGTTTTTTGCCTTCCTCCGCAGCATAGGGCAGGGGTCGCAAGCTGGAGGATTCTCTGCGACTTGAAGTCTTTAAATCACGATCTGGAGACTTCAACAGCTGAGATAAGGGAAATTGGGTGGGTCAGCTTTTGTGGCCTGCATCATGCAGGAGGTCAGACTAGATGACCATAATGGTCCCTTCTGACCTTAAAGTCTGAGTCTATGAGAAGGCAAGACCTTCTGAGCTGAATCTGTACAGCTCATCTGAATGCCAGCTAATGAAGGGACGTAGACGCCTGCCAGGTTGTGAAAGCTGCCCAGACCTCGTGGCTGAGGGTGGTCTCAGAGGCTCTGACCTCGAGTGCTGGAATAAGAATGAGACATGAAAACTGATGCCGAAAACTTCACGTTGGTGAGAATAGCGGCTGAGCGTGAAGTCAACAGAGCTCAGATAAGTGTATAAGAGGGATAGGGTTCTGCAAAGCTCCCGCTGACTTCAGTCGAGGCAGAATTTCAACCACGGTGTCTAATCAGCTGATTGATCCCAATGAGGAAAGATGCTCTGTGCATTAGGCATTGTCCTGGCTGTCAGGAGAAACTAAGCTCTTCTCCCACCTCTGCCGCTAACTTCCTGAGTGATCTTCATAGGCTGTGTGTCAGAGACCGGGACGTGGGCAGTCACGTCTAGTGGCTGGAGCAGGAGTCGGTAGCTAGGAATTGGAACCTGGAGTCAGAGGCCAGAGCCAAAGGAATTAGGAATTAGGAGCAGGGCTGGGTCTGAGGCAGGAACAGGGCTGGGAACAAGCAGGCCCAAGCACTCTTGCAGCCATGGGTGAGTGCTTTGAGCAGCCAGTGGCTTACTGCTGCTGCTGGGCGTAAGTGCACACCTGTTGTTCCTCCAGCCAGTCAGGCATCTGACCAATCAGGAGATCCTGATGAAAGCCAGCTGTGATTCAGCTGGGAGTCCTTTGTTGCCCACTTGGGTGGTGGAGCCAGCTGGCCCCAGGATCAGCTGCAAGCCCTAATTCCTGTCGTTGTGAACCCATGTGAAGGAGTATGCTATCCTTTAACGGCCAATCAGAAGCTACAATCAGGACCACCTGTATATAATCAGGGAGGCTCCCTGTTGCAGGCGGAGGACTATCCTATTTAAAACAGGAAGAGGAAGCCGAAGGGCGTGTGTAGTTAGAAGCTGCACACCTGGCAAGGGAGGGTGATCCCTGAAGATTGGTTTGACCAGACCAGGGGTAGGCAACCTATGGCACGGGTGCCGAAGGCAGCACGTGAGCTGAATTGCAGTGGCACTCACACTGCCCGGGTCCTGGCCACCGGTCTGGGGGGCTCTGCACTTTAATTTAATTTTAAATGAAGCTTCTTAAACATTTTAAAATCCTTATTTACTTTACATACAACAATAGTTTAGTTATATATTATAGACTTATAGAAAGAGACCTTCTAAAAATGTTAAAATGTATGACTGGCACGCAAAACCTTAAATTAGAGTGAATAAATGAAGACTCGGCACCCCACTCCTGAAAGGTTGCCGACCCCTGGACCAGACCCAGAGACTTTTGTTTTGGGATTTTGAAGCTCTGAGGAGTCCAAAGTTGGATCCTGAGGTGTACTAGCCTTTAAAGTATTGTACAAGTTCTCCTTTCAGAAGGCTTCGTTAAAAGGAGACCCACTGATGTTAATTAGAGTGCTCAGCTTCTCCTTGCCCAGGCTGTGAAAGTGAACTCATTGGTATCCCTATTGAAGGGGAAACTGAGGCAGACCTTAAGAGACCCACACCCTGCCATGAGGGGATGCATAGGGTAGCCCATACCTCCTACAGCCTATTCCATCAATGCGTGTGAGATCTTCCGGTGCAAAGTGGTGCAGAAGGGGAAAGTACTATTATTGTAATCTCTTAGGTGACGGTTGCACCTGATTCCCATGCTCTCTGCAGCTTCCCACCAGGGGCGTGCTTCTCAGGAGAGAGAGCGAGAGAAGTAACATGAATGTTGTAGATATTTCTTGGCGTGCTGAAGAAGCCAGCAACAGAGTCGCTGCTGTCACCTGCCCAGGGC